>NC_072734.1:53549487-53599387 GCF_026930045.1 Uloborus diversus | reverse complement strand
AAAATAAATAAATAAATACTATTGGTTTATAACAGTGTTGGGCATCAACTAAAAAAATCAACTAAATTTGTAATTGATTGATTAGTTGACTAAAGTAATCTGACTCCCATTTAGTTCAGACTAATATTTTAAAAATTTAATTCAATTGCAGACGAAGATTAACGTTAGTTTAAACTAACTCGTTAGTTGCTCAAAAAAACTAATTTAGTTCAGATTGATTTAGTTCAGATTAAATTAATCAGATTGAATTTAGTCAGACTAAAAGTAATCAGATTAAAAGTAATCAAATTGATTTGAATACTTTTTTAATTCAGATTAAATTCGCAAAATATAAATATCACATGAACAGAGGCACATTTGTATTTCTACGTGTATATATATATTTATGCAAGCATACACGAGTTAATGCGTGTACATACGACTACGTGCGGGTATATACGTATATAAACGTGTTATCCCGCGTATGTTCGTGTACGGAGGTATATTTGAAATTTTAAGTAAATATACATATTTATGTGTGCATACACCAGTAAATACGTGTATATAAGAGTATGTACGTGTACACATGAGAATATGCGTCTAGATGCGTGTTACCCCGAGTATACTCGTGTAAAAAGGTACATTTGTATTTCTACGTCATATTCCAGCTAGCGTATACGAGAAAGTACGTGTATATACAAGTATGTTCGTGCACACACGAGAATATGCTTATAGATATGTGTTACCCCGAATATACTTGTGTAAAGAGGTACATTTCTATTTAAACGTGTATATACATATTTATGCAGGCATATACGAGAAAATACGTGTATATACAAGTAAGTACGTGTACACACGACAATAGGCTTATAGATACGTGTTTAACCCGAGTATACTCGTGTAAGATGGCACATTTGTATTTCTACGTGTACGTGCATATTTATGCGTTTATAAGCGAGTAAATACGTGTATATACGAGTATGTACGTGTACACACGATTATGCGTATAGATACGTGTTACCCCGAGTATACTCGTGTACAGAGGTAAATTTGCTTTTAATTGTGTATATCCATATTTATGCGTATACACAAGCTAAGATACGTGTATATACGTGTACACATAAGAATATGCGTATAGATACGTGTTACTCCGAGTATACTCGTGTAAAGAGGTACATTTGTATTTCTACGTTTATATACATATTTAAGCGTGCATTTCCGAGAAGGTACGTGTATATACAAGTATGTTCATGTACACACGAGAATATACTTATACATACGTGTTACCCGGAGTATACTCGTGTACAGAGGTAAATTTCTATTTAAACGTGTATTTACATATCGATGCATGCATATACGAGAAAATACGTGCATATACGAGTAAGTACGTGCACACATGATAATAGTCTTATAGATACGTGTTTAACCCGAGTATACTCGTGTAACATGGCACATTTGTATTTCTACGTGTATGTGCATATTTATGCGTTTATAAACGAGTAAATACGTGTATATACGAGTATGTACGTGTACACAAGATTATGCGTATAGATACGTGTTACCCCGAGTATACTCGTGTACAGAGGTAAATTCGCTTTTAATTGTGTATATACATATTTATGCGTGCACAGAAGCGAAGATACGTGTATATACGTGTACACATGAGAATATGCGTATAGATATGTTACCCCGAGTATACTCGTGTAATGAGGTACATTTGTATTTCTACGTTTATATACATATTTAAGCGTGCATATACGAGAAAGTACGTGTATATACAAGTATGTTGAGTACACACGAGAATATGCATATAGATACGTGTTAACCCGAGTATACTCGTGCACAGAGGTGAATTCGTATTTAATCTAGTACATGCACTTTTATGCGTGCATATACGAGAAAAGACAAGTATATACGAGTATGTTCATGTACGCACGAGAATATGCGTATTGATACGTGTTTAACCCGAGTATACTCGTGTACAGAGGTACATTTGTACTAGTACGTTAAAATACATATTTATGTGTGCATACACGAGTTATACGTGTATATACGAGTAAGTACGTGTATATACGAGTATTTTTGTGCATATACGTGTATATACGTGTTGACTCGACGATATTCGTGTATACAGGAATTTTGTATTTCTACGTGTATATACCTACAAGTACGTGTGAACACAAGTAAATATTGTGTATATACGATACATATTTGTAAACACGAGTTTATACGTATAAATACGTGTTATCCCGAGTATATTCGTGCACGGAGCTATGTTTAATTTCTTTGTGTATGTACAAATTTATTTGTGCATACACGAGTAAATACATGTATACACGAGTATATACGTGTACACAAAGGAATATACGTATGGATACGTGTTAATCCGAGTATACTCGTCAACAGAGGTAAATTTGTATTTAAACGTATATATACATATTTATGCATGCATATACGAGAAAATACGTGTATATTCGAGTAAGTTCGTGTACAAGCGAGAATAGATTTCTAGGTTCTTTTTTTAGCCCTAGTATACTCGTGTACAATGGTACACTTGTATTTCTATGTGTATATGCATATTTGTGCGTTTATACATAAATAAATGCGTGTATAATCGAGTATGTACGTGAACACACGAGAGAATATGCGTATAGATACTTGTTACCCCGAATATACTCGTGTACAGAGAAATTTGCTTTGTATATACATATTTATGCGTGCATATAAGAGAATACGAGTATGTACGTATTCACACGAGTATATGCGTATAGATAAATGTTACACCGAGTATACTCGTGTGTAGAGGTCGTTGTATTTACACGAGAATATGCGTATAGATAAATGTTACACCGAGTATACTCGTGTGTAGAGGTACATTTGTATTTAAGATTGCATATACATTTTTATGCGTGCATACATGAGAAAATACAAGTATATACGAGTATGTACGTGCACACACAAGAATATGCGTATAGATACGTGTTTAACCCGAGTATACTCGAGTAGAGAGGTACATTTGTATTTTTGGTTAAAATGCATATTTATGCGTGCATACACGAGTTAGTACGTGTATATACGAGTAAGTACGTGTATATACGAGTGTGTACGTGTATATACGGAGTTGTACGTGTTAACCTGAGTATATTTGTGTCTACAGGAATTTTGCATCTCTACGTGCAAACAGAAGTAAATACGTGTATATACGAGTTCGTAAGTGTAAACACGAAATTTTACGTATAAATACGTATTTCCCGAAACTATTAGTGCACGGATTTATATTCAAACTTCTAAGTGTACACAATGTTTATCAGTACAGCGTTTACAGACTTTCAGGGCAGATAGAGTACACCTAGACGGGGGGAAACACATAGCAATGCATGGTCGGAAACACTTTCCTGGCGCGGTAGTGACAACACCAATCACCAAAAAGACAAAACACGAATAAGAAAAGAGAACATGTTCAGAATTTTTAGTACAGCAAAAAACTAAGGAAAAAGAAAATTAAGGGGCCAACGATCATCATCAAAGAAGGTGTTCGAAATTACGACCCCGCCTGTAATATCGAAATTTAGCAAAAATACCGGGCGGGTCCCGGACTTCCTGGTGGAACAAAAACCCCGTGTGCGCATGCACCGTCATCTGATGCTTCGGTTTACGTAGCAACATCTGTTGTATGCACCAGACAAATCTTACCAGTATTTTTGCTGCATTAAAAATAATAAACATGTTTTCTCCTCTTAATCGTGCCCTGTCTTACGCTTTGTGTCGTCACTATCGCGTCTAGGTGCACTGTATCTGCCCTGAAAGTATATAAACGCTGTACTGATACATCCTGTATACTTATTTATGTGTGCAAACACGAGTAAATACTTTTATATACGAGTATGTTCGTGTACATACTAGAATTTGTGTATGGACACGTGTTAACCCGACTAAACTCACGTAGAAAGGTAAATTTGTATTTAAACGCTTATATACATATTTATGCATGCATATACGAGAAAATACGTGTATCAACGAGTAAGTGCGATTCCACACGAGAAAAGACGTAAAGTTACGTGTTTAATCTGAGTATACTCGTGTACAATGGTACATTTGTATTTCTACGTGTATATGCATATTTATGCATTTTTGCACGAGTAAATACGTGTATATACGAGTGTGTACTTGTACACACGAGAATGTGCGTATAGGTACGTGTTACCCCAAGTGTACTCGTGTATATAGGTAAATTAGCTTTTAAACGTGTATATATATATATTCATGCGTGCATATAAGAAAAAATACTTGTATTTTCGAGTAGGGACGTGTACAGACGAGAATATGCGTGTAGATACTTGTTTAACCCGAGTATACTCGTGTGCAGACGTACATTTGTATTTGTAAGTTAAAATACATATTTATGACGCATACACGAGTTAATGCGTGTATATACGAGTAAGTCCGTGTATATACGAGTATGTGCGTGTATACACGTATGTAAACGTGTTAATCCGAGTATATACGTTTACACACTAATTTTGTATTTGCCACGTGTATGTACATCAAAGTACGTGCAAACACAAGTAAATACGTGTATATACGAGTATATAAGTGTAACTTGTTATCCCGAGTATATTGGTATACAGATGTATATTTTTATGTCCAAGTGTATGTCAATTGCAGATACAAAGAGGAGTCATGAAGGTCAGAACCCGCCCCCCCCCCCCCCCACACACAGCGGGGAAAATTTTGAACGTTTGCTTGAAAAATACAAAAAAATTTCGAAACCACGAGAAAATGTAATAATCTTTTTGAATTTTTTTTTTTTTGGGGGGGGGGGCATTACTGTAGAACCTCGATAATTTGAATTAATTGGAATCCGACACAATCCGGAATATAGAAAATCCGGAGATTGAAAAAAACAAAAGAAAATAAAACATACTCACTGAAAATCACCTTAAAATCAAACACATAGAATTACAAATAAACAGTAAACATGTCTACTTTGTTATTACAAAGTCTGTAATCTTCTCCTGTGACAGTTCAATTTTTTCCCTATCGAGTAAAACAAATTTATTCAAAAGTTGCATTGCGAAGAAAAGGGAACTCAATCAACGACATAACACGGTCTTGCCAGTGAGAGGGCTTAATAAATAATTATTATGGAATTTTGACGATCGCTCTTTAAATGTAAAGGGAAATCGGTCAAATCGATCGAGCCGGATTATCCGGTGATCCAGACTAACGGGGTTCGTGGCGCCGACTTCAAATTTGTAAGGTTTGTTTTTGAAAAATTTTCGTGTTTTAATAGATTTTTTGAAGGTGCGGGAGCCCCCCAGAATATGAGGGACTTTCTTATTTAAGGAGGGGTATCCCCTTACGTAAGTTACTCAGAAACAGACCATGCATCAGCCATCTGGATTTAAAAAAATCAAACATTTTATTCCAATAAAACCAGAAGCAGTGTGGTCTACGGGGGGGGGGGGCGTGGTCAATGGAGAGGTTGGTTCAAACTTAAAATTTTTAGCGCTTGTTTTTGAAAAAAATTTGTATTTATGTTTTTTTGGGGGGAGCCCCCTTCCCCCGTAATTTGAGGGGGGTTCAATCTAAGGGGGGGTATCCCCTTAAGTATGTTACTTTGAAACAGAACAAGCATCGGCCATCTGGATAAAAAAATTCAAGCATTTTATTCGAATAAGATCAGAAGAGGTGTGGCCTACAGGGGGGCGGGATTAGTGGGGCGGGTGGCGCAGACTTCAAAATTTTAAGGTTTGTTTTTGGAAAATTTTCGCGTTTTTAACCACCCCCCATAATTTGAGTGGAGTGAATTTCTTTTTGAGAGGGGGGCATCCCCTCATATAAGTAACTGCAATAGGCATCGGCTATCTGGATATGAAAAAAATCAAGCTTTTATTCCAGTACTAGTGGTACCCGCACGGCTTTGTCCGTAATAGAAAATTAAAAGGTCTTTTGGTCCGCCTGTATATTTACAAATAATGTATGGTGAATTTTATCGCGAATTGGCTTATGCCCATGTTATGGTTCCACGTTATGGTAATCTCGTCCATCTTATGATAATTTTGTTCCTAAAATCGGAATAGAAAAATAACCACATCGAATTTTCGAAAAATCGCTTCGAGGTGCACACCCCCATGATAAACTTACTTTGCCAAATTTCATGAAAATCGGCCGAACAGTCTAAGCGCTATGCGCGTCACAGAGATTCAGACATCCAGACATCCTCCAGAAAGGGAGACTTTCAGCTTTATTATTAGTAAAGATTATGTGAAAAAGGGCTTAAAATTTTAATAAAAAATTAATAAAATCGAATTTTCGAAAAATCGCTTCGAGGTGCACACTCTCATGCTTCAAACTAATTGTGTGTCAAATTTCATGAAAATTGGCTGAACGGTCTAGGCGCTATGCGCGTCACAGAGATCCAAACATCCATACAGAGAGACTTTCCGGTTTGTTATTTAAAAAGAAAGGGAAAGGAGAAAGATAAAGAAGTAAAGAAAAGAAAGATAAAGAAAGATAATTTTCAGAACAAATTCTTTCCCATTTTATTAAATTTCTGTGAAAAATGGGCTTAAGATTGGAATAGAAAAAGAACAAAATCGAATTTTCGAAAAATCGCTTCAAGGTGCACACCACTATGCAACAAACTAACTGTGTGCCAAATTTCATGAAAATCGGCCGAACGGTCTAGGCGCTATGCGCGTCACAAAGATCCAGACATCAAGACATCCTCCGGACAGAGAGAATTGCAGCTTTATTATTATTAAAGATTGTGAAAAAGGGCTTAAAATTTTAATAGAAAATTAATAAAATGGAATTTTCGAAAAATCGCTTCGAGGTGCACACCACTATGCAACAAACTAACTTCGTGCCAAATTTCATGAAAATCGGCCGAACGGTCTAGGCGCTATGCGCGTCACAGAGATCCAGACATCCTACAGACATCCTCCCGACAGACAGACTTTCAGCTTTATTATTAGTAAAGATAAAGAAGATAAAGATAAGGAAGACCAAAAGCAGTATTGTGTACCAAATGGGGGGGGGGAGTGCAGGTCATGTCGCAAACTGCGTCACTTCAAAGGAGGTGTTTTTAAATATTATTGATTTTTTAAGGTCTCAAATCGGTAAGGGAGGCAGCCCCCAACCCCCAATGTCCCCCCCGTAACACATTAGGAGCTACTTAATATTCATTGGGGGGGGGGAAAGAGAAAGGAACCCCTTAAAGAATCCAAACGCAATCTGTAGTTTTAACAGTGTAGATATTTTTCAATCTGATTAGATTTAGTATAAATTTTAATCTGACGAAATTTAATCTGATTACTTTAGTTGACTAAATCAATCTGATTAAATTAGTTTGACTAAATTCAATCTGATTAATTTAATCTGAACTCAATCAATCTGAATTAAATTAGTTTTTTTAGTCAACTAACGAGTTAGTTTAAACTAACGTTAATCTTCGTCTGCAATTGAATTAAATTTTTAAAATATTAGTCTGAACTAAATGGGAGTCAGATTACTTTAGTCGATAGAGGATTTAGTTGATTAATGCCCAACATTGGTTTATAACAGTGTTGGGCATCAACTAAAAAAATCAACTAAATTTGTAATTGATTGATTAGTTGACTAAAGTAATCTGACTCCCATTTAGTTCAGACTAATATTTTAAAAATTTAATTCAATTGCAGACGAAGATTAACGTTAGTTTAAACTAACTCGTTAGTTGACTAAAAAAACTAATTTAGTTCAGATTGATTTAGTTCAGATTAAATTAATCAGATTGAATTTAGTCAGACTAAAAGTAATCAGATTAAAAGTAATCAATTTGATTTGATTACTTTTTTAATTCGGATTAAATTCGTAAAATATAAATATCACATGAACAGAGGCACATTTGTATTTCTACGTGTATATATATACTAGTCGACCCGTGCGGAACTCCGCACTGTACTTTGAATCGTTTCATAAGGCATTTCGCTCTTTAAAAATTTCAAAGAAAGAATATTATGAAGAAAAACCGAAAAAAGTAAGCGCACAAGAGAAGGCATGTAATTTAAAGACATCAGTAACAAAACTTTGTTAAATACAACGTTGTGATAATTTGATCATCGCTCCCCTTTTGGTTGTCCGTATTTTCAATGCAAATATGAATATCATTAAAAGTGTGGCTGAATGACTCGTGAGAAAGCAATAATTTTGCATGTGAAAAAACAGGTTGTGGCAAATACAGTCCTGCCCACGTGAGCATCTGATGAAAAAAAAAAGAAACATTAAAGAGATATTTAGTGGCACGGATTCGAACTGGCGCCATTCTGATTAACAGTACGACACTCCAACAAATCTAGCAACTGCGCCTTCCTTTTCGAGTGTTATTCATTGAAGGAATGCTTAATAAAACACAGTAAAAAAGCTTTTTGCCGAAAAAAATATGATAAGATCATGCTTCTACGTTTTGTCATTAGCCAGCATGATACGATTTAAAATTATTCGCAAAACATGGAATTTAATTAAAGAATGAGGAAGATCTCACGTAGCGATTGAAACAAACATTCTAGAGAAGTAATAAATTCGATTGAAAAAATAAGTGTTTTTATTTTTGAAATTTTAACAATTTCCCATAGTAGGCTTCTTAAACCTATACGGCTTAAATGCCTGCACTTGTTTTTCTTTTAATCGAACACTTAAAATTCAAAACCGAAACCAGTTGAACTGAGTCTGTTTTTTAAGTGTAATTTTTCGAACGTAGACAAAATGCTTTTTTTTTTCAACCGAAAGCAGAGGAGTAGAAAATGATTTCTTACTAATGAAGTTGATATTAGTTTTAATGTTTTCTATCGTATTCGAATAAATAATTAAAGATTACGAAACTCGTAGTTTTAATTTGGCGTAGTATTTTTTCATTTGTACGAATTTCAAACACTGCTATTAGAAAAATCTACATTTCAGCATACAATGAAAATGTTTTTCTGCACAAAAAGGATTCCCTTGAGGTATATCTAATATTTTTTTATGCTTACATTATGCTCAGTGGTCTGGACGGATTCAAAGCTTTAAAAAAAAGGGAAGAACACCCTTCGATTCGCAGTCAACTTATCTGAATGATAACTGTAGCCTGCATATAGGAATCGAAACACCAAATAGCATTCCCACTGCATTTATTTTATTACGGGTGTTATCTGTTGTATGTTATGAGTACATGTAATGAGTAATATTAAAGTAATTTTGCTATTATGTCGGACAGCCCGAAATGGCCCGAAGTTCAGACAGTTTATAGCCGAACGCTCTACCGGAAAAAAAAAAAACCCCACAGGTTAATTTTAAATTTTTTTTCTTGCCGGGAAGTGTTTTTATTTTTGAAATTTTTTTTACAATTTGTTATTGCAGGCTGTTTGTACCGTTATAGCTTAGATGGAAGCACGTGTTCATCATTTAACAGCAAGGTTAAAATACAAAATAATTTGAACTAAGTTCTTTTTTAAGCGTAGCTTTTCAAATGTAGTAAAAATTTGATACGCTATTTGTTTTTTTGCAAAAAGGAGAAATATATATATATATCTCCCTTTAAATTGTGATAGTAATTTTTTTATTTGTACAAAGAGTCAAAAACTCATTAGAAGAATCTATGTTTCAACATACGATTTATTATATTTTACTGAACAAAAAACAATTCCATTGTAGTCGCAAATCTGAAACCTGATACTTATATTTTCGCTTACATTATGCTTTAATTTTCTTACAGGAGCCAAAGCTTTAAAAAAAAAAAAAAACCTTACAATTGAGCATCAATTTAGCTCTGTGTTGAATCAAGTTTTCGTAACAGCTAGGAGCGTTTCTATATCATGTATTCCCTCATATTTGGTATTAATTGCTCATGTAATGCGCGACATTTTTCTAATTTTTTGATGCAGATTGTCCGGACGTGGGCCCGAACACGCATTCTCCTGGTTACCAGTCGAACGCTCTGCCGATCAAGCTATTCAGCTCTGTCGGCAACAGTGCAAGTTAAAGTTATAAATTTAACCGAAAACCTCATTCTGGTTCTTTAAAGCAGGTTTTTTGCCCGAAAAAACAATTTTTAGACCGTGGGTCTATTTTTCGTCAGTAGCCTGCAAGATAAGCTTTAAAAAAAGGTGTAAATCAAAGAAATCGATCAAGAATTGAGGAAAATCTCGCGTAGAAACCAAAAACAGGCTACAGAAATAATATCTAAGGATATTTTCAATGCAAACATAAATGTCATTAAAAGTGTGGCTGAGTGGTGACTCGTGAAAAAGCAATAATTGTGCATGTGAAAAAACAGGTTGTGGCAAATACAGTCCTGCACATGTCAGCATCTGACGGGAAAAAAAGAAACATTAAAGAGATATTTATTGCACGTATTCGAATTGGCGCCATTCTGACTAACAGCCCGACACCCCAACAAACCTAGCAATTGCGCCTTCCTTTTCGAAAGCTATTCATTGAAGGAATGCGTAGTAAAAAAAACAGCAAAAAAGCTTTTTGCCAAAAAAAAAAAAATAATAATGATAAGATCATGCATCTGTGTTTTGTCATTAACCAGCATGATACGATTTAAAATTATTCGCAAAGCATGGAATTTGATTAAAGAATGACGAAGATCTCACGTAGCGATTGAAACAAACATTCTAGAGAAGTAATAAATTTGATTGAAAATAAGTGTTTTTATCTTTGAATATGGAACTATTTCACATAGAAGGTTGCTTTAACCGTTACGGCTTAAATGCCCTCACATGTTTCTCTTTTAATCGAACACTTAAAATTCAAAACCAAAACCAGTTGAACTGAGTCCGTTCTTAAGTGTAATTTTTCGAACGTAGACAAAATGTATTTTTTTTTTCAGCAGAAAGCAGAGGAGTAGAAAATAATTTCTTGCTAATGAAGTTGATAATACTTTTAATGCTTTATATCGTATTCGCGCGAATGAAAAAATAAAGGTTTACTGAGTGAAACTCGTAGTTTTAATCAGGCGTAGTATTTTTTCATTTGTACAGAAGGTCGAACACTGCTATTAGAAACATCTACATTTTAGCATACAATAAAAATGTTTTTCTGCACAAAAAGGATTTCTTTAGGTAAATCTAATACTTTTTTATGCCTACATTAGTTTGAGTGGTCTGGATGTAGTCAAAGAACACAGTTTGATTAACAATCAACTTATCCAAATGATAACTGTAGCCTGCATAAAGGAGTCGAAACACCAAGTAGCATTCAAACTGCATTTATTTTATTAGGTGTATATGTTATGAGCACATGTAATGCGTAATACTAATATAAATTTGATATTATGTCCGGCAGCCCAAGATTGCCCGAAGTTCAGATAGTTTATAGCCGAACGCTCTACCGAAAAAAACTTATCAATTAAACCGAACAACTAAGTCCAGTGTTGTTAAGCTTTATTAAAATATGAACACACACACAGGCTATTTTTTATTTTTATTTTTTTTGCCGAAAGCGACGTAAAAAATGGAAAACTGTATTAGAACTTTGCTTTAAAAAATGCATAAGAACTACAGGCAGCATCAAGGTTTTGAAACAGCAAGAGGCGATTTCGAAAACTTGAATTTTCGACCGTAAGTCTTTTTTTCGTCATTGGCCAGCCTGATAAGTTTTAAAATGAGAGGGGATTAATATATAAGATAAGATATTGATGAAAAATGTTTTTATTTTTGAAAATTTTTACAATTTGTTATCGCAGACTGCTTAAACCGTTATAACTTAGATGGCAGCACGCGTTCATCATTTAACAGCACGGTTAAAATACAAAATAAATTGAACTATGCTCTTTTTTAAGCGTAGCTTTTCGAATGTAGTAAAAATGTGATAAGCTATTTGTTTTTTAGCAAAAAGAAGAAAAAATATATATTTTACCCTTCAAATTGAGGTAGTATTTTATTTATTTGTACAAAGAGTCAAAAACTCATTAGAAGAATATATATTTCAATATACGATATATATTTTTTTTTTCTGAACAAAAAACAATTCTATTGTATATAGTCTGAAATCTTAAACCTGTTACTTATATTTTCGCTTACATTATGCTTTAACTTTCTTTCCAGAGCCTAAGCTTAAAAAAAAAAAAAAAACACGTGCAGTTTCGAAGTAATTTAGCACAAAGTCACGGAATGTTTTCGTATCAGCAAGGAGCATTTCCTTCTCATTTATTCTATTCCTTCATAGTTGTTATTCATTTAATTCAGGGTTCATGTAATGCGCGGTATTTCTCTAATTTTTTTGTTGCAGATCGTCCGGACGTGGGCCCGAACACGTAATCTCCTGGTTACGAAGAGAACGCTCTGCCGATCAAGCTACTCAGCTCTGTCGGTCATAGCGCAAATCAAAGTTATAAGTTTGACCGAAAACCTTATTCTGGTTCTTTAAAACAGGTTTTTCGGCTAAAAGAAACAATTTTTAGACCTTGGGTCTATTTTTCGTCAGTAGCCAGCACCATAAGCTTTAAAATTAGCCGTAAATCAAAGAAATCGATCAAGAATTGAGGGAAATTTGGCGTAGAAACCAAAAACAGGCTACAGAAATAATATATAAGGATGCTTCTATACTGTTGTTTATTAAAAAAATAGATTCATAAAAATGACTTGTATTTTTCGTTTGTAAAAGGTTCAATGTTCTTATTTCTTATCATGCTGATATTCTGGACTTTCAGTACCCCTATGGCTAGTTTTGTGAGATCTCGGGGACTACACTCTCAAAAATGGACTTTCAAATTTGACGAAATTTTCTTGGTTTTTGACGAAACCACTTCCAGGGATATGCTCCGAGCGAACATTTCGTCATATTGAAGAAACTGCTTTTGTTAGTGGTTTGAGGATGCGAATTTCGTCAAATGTAACAAAATATTTCTTCATTCTAGTTTCGTCAAATTAACAATCATTTTCGTTGTTTTGAGAGCATTAGTTTCGTCAAATTAATTTCGTCATATATGAGGACGTTAATTTCGTAAATTTTTAAGAAAATTTATTCCTTTTTTTTTTTATCTTGGAGCACATTAGTTTTTTTTTTTATTTTTCAGAATACAGTCGAACCTCGTTAATTCGAACACGCTTAAAATAAGTAACTGCTAAAATGAACTTTTTTTGCAATCCTTGTCTTATTGTTTATTGGTTTTCGGAAAAAGCGAACCACGTTTTTAATCGATTTTAATGGTCCCTTTAAGTTCGTTATAGCGAGGTTCGACTGTATTTTATAAGATTCGTGTGCGTGTGATCAAATTGTAACTTCAGAAGCTTACCACCGTAGTTTCCCATTTTAATGCGTATAGTCACTTTCACAGGCCCGTCATTTATGCCCGTTATTCAGGGGGTCAACTGACGTTCCCCCCCCCCATCCGTCTTGATTTTTGAACATTCATGTTTTTACACATGACTGGTCGTCGTTTTACTTGGTTTTCTGTAAAATCAAAAAAAGAAAAAAAAAGACAAATAATTGTTAAAAAAAGAGGCACATAAAATATGTCAAGCAAATTTTTATTTATGTAAAAATGCAAACAAACAACTTCTTAAAAAAGGTAAAACAAATCATTGCAGATTAAACTCCCCATGGTATCTAACTAAACCCCCATAATGGGGGTTTTCGTTCAAAAAATCTAATTTTTGTCGGATATTTTCCAAATTTGGCACAGAGGTTCGTTATTGGAGGCTCGGGAATTCACACAAGGTCGTTTATGTCTCTCTATGTGGGGAGGGGGGGGGGGAGGACAGACAATCTCACATTGAGGGTTCTTCATATTAAAAAAAAGTTTTTGTCCGATCTTTTTTAAATTTGCCACAGAGGTTTTTAGATGCACAAGAATCACGCATGGTAGTTTTCATCACTTTATAAGGAGGGGGGGGGGGGGGGGGGGGGGGTCCTTGAAAAAAAATCTTTTTGTCGGATTTTTCCAAAATTTGGCAGAGGTTCTTTGATGCCTGGGGATTCACGCAGGGTAGTTTTCATCCCTCTTTGGGGGGGGGGGGGCAACCCCTATGGTAGATTTCCTACAAAAAATCCAGTTTTTGTTGGATCTTTCCGAATTTGTCACAGTTTCGTTATTTGATGCTCAGGAATTCTCATAGGGTGGTTTTCGTTCCACTATGGGGGGCAACCCCCATACGGGGGGGGGTTCTTATGAAAAAAGTTTTTATCATATCTTTTCCAAATTTGGAACAGAGGTCCTCTGATGCTCGGAAATTCACACATGGTAGTTTTCAACCCTCTATGATGGGGGGGGGGAGGGAGAGCAACCCCGCATCAGGGGCTCTCCTTATATAAAAAAAAAAGTGTTTGTCCGATCTTTTCTAAATTTGCCATAGAGGTTCTTTGATGCTCAGGAATTCCCGGAGGTTAGCTTTCGTCACTCTATGGGGGGTGTGACAATCATGATTTGCCACACCTGTCCCCAACTGCATTTTCATCCTCCACGTATGTGATAACTCTATCGCACCAAGCTGCTTTTTCTACCTCGCGGTTTCGACCATCTGTAACTGCAACCGCACAGTTAATTGTGAGATTCCGGCGTGGTCTCAGTTTTTCCAACTCTTCAGTAGTTCGTAGAATTTTATACAAGAATGTAGTTTTGTTAAGAAGTCTCATCGACTCCCCGGCACTTTTTAGTGTTCGGGGGTCACGCACACAACTTGGGTGGAACTGTCTCAGCTGCAATGGTGTAAAAGAGAACTTTGGAAGTGTTACAAATATACCTCAACAACCGCCGATGCTGCTTAGTGATCTTTATGTGGAGATCCGGATCCCTGATTTGATCGCCTGATTTTTTTGCAGACGCCTTATGGAAAGATAGAAAGAACGGTAAAAGTTTCCTTGCCGGCTCACGTGCATCTAATGAGCACAATGCTCACGAATGGAGATCCAGATGCATCGGGAAAGTATTTAACTATCCAGTAACAAAAAGCGCAAAAAGAAAATCAACAACCGTTCACCAAATCGTGTGCGGGGCGATTTGTGTGTTTCTTGTGAAAATAGCATTTTGAGTTAGAAAAGTGAAAGTGTCGTCGATCCACGTGCGTCTGGACATTAGAGGTTGTATGTTTGATTTATTTTTGTAACATTCCATATCATCTGTAAATAGATCACCTGTGCTGCAATAGTTTAAAGCTAAAATGTAGTATAATAATTTTTGAATGCTCATCATATTTTAATTCTGATATGTAAATTATCATTTTAATCTTTTTGCTGATCAGCAAGGTCAAACAGTATTTATTCTAGTAATGGCTATAATTTATGTACACACCACTATACTTTTTTTTGATCATGGCATATAATATTTTTATTGTGACAATAAACCAGCACTCATTTATCAAACCCTTATCTTTTGGTGTCTTCATAAATCTCCATTAATAATCTAACACCAAAACTTTATCATTGGTGCCGTTTGGTTTCGTGCCGGGTTATTGGCTATTTGAAACAATTTTTTTCAAAAAATTTGTTAGTAACAAAATGATAATTTACATATCAGAATTAAAATATGATGAGCATTCAAAAATTATTATACTACATTTTAGCTTTAAACTATTGCAGCACAGGTGATCTATTTACAGATGATATGGAATGTTACAAAAATAAATCAAACATACAACCTCTAATGTCCAGACGCACGTGGATCGACGACACTTTCACTTTTCTAACTCAAAATGCTATTTTCACAAGAAACACACAAATCGCCCCGCACACGATTTGGTGAACGGTTGTTGATTTTCTTTTTGCGCTTTTTGTTACTGGATAGTTAAATACTTTCCCGATGCATCTGGATCTCCATTCGTGAGCATTGTGCTCATTAGATGCACGTGAGCCGGCAAGGAAACTTTTACCGTTCTTTCTATCTTTCCATAAGGCGTCTGCAAAAAAATCAGGCGATCAAATCAGGGATCCGGATCTCCACATAAAGATCACTAAGCAGCATCGGCGGTTGTTGAGGTATATTTGTAACACTTCCAAAGTTCTCTTTTACACCATTGCAGCTGAGACAGTTCCACCCAAGTTGTGTGCGTGACCCCCGAACACTAAAAAGTGCCGGGGAGTCGATGAGACTTCTTAACAAAACTACATTCTTGTATAAAATTCCACGAACTACTGAAGAGTTGGAAAAACTGAGACCACGCCGGAATCTCACAATTAACTGTGCGGTTGCAGTTACAGATGGTCGAAACCGCGAGGTAGAAAAAGCAGCTTGGTGCGATAGAGTTATCACATACGTGGAGGATGAAAATGCAGTTGGGGACAGGTGTGGCAAATCATGATTGTCACATTCCTCCCCCCCAAGAAAAATTCACGTAAAAGGTTAAATAGGCATTTCCTGAATAATCACCCGAAAATGAAAACATGAAAATTTGGTATATATAGAACACAACATGACGAACAATCAATACAAATAAACCAGCAAAAATGTACACGTAAACACAAAACATAATACACATAATACCAGAAGTCACTTTAGACTTTCGTAAAAAATCTATTTAATGGCTAAAAAGACAAAAAACCAGCGTGAACTTCGATTAAATATGTTAAAAGGAAAAAAAATTTTCAATCACCCATAACAAAAATTTTCTTTTTCTTTAATACAGTACTATGTTGGACAAATTCTAATTATCTTCCATCACTTGCATTTTGCCAGACTTTTGACACATGAAGTAGTGAATTTCAATTGAATTTTCTCATGAACAAATTTTTTTTTTTTTTTTGCAAATCATAATTTTCATATTCATTTTATGATTTAACTTTCTTATCACCTGTGCTGCAATAGTTTAAAGCTAAAATGTAGTATAATAATTTTTGAATGCTCATCATATTTTAATTCTGATATGTAAATTATCATTTTAATCTTTTTGCTGATCAGCAAGGTCAAACAGTATTTATTCTAGTAATGGCTATAATTTATGTACACACCACTATACTTTTTTTTGATCATGGCATATAATATTTTTATTGTGACAATAAACCAGCACTCATTTATCAAACCCTTATCTTTTGGTGTCTTCATAAATCTCCATTAATAATCTAACACCAAAACTTTATCAGGGGGGGGGGGGGCAACCCCGGGTTTTCCTTGAAAAAAATTCATTTTTTGTCGGATCTTTCCAAAATTTCGCATAGAGGTTCGTTCATTGATGCTCAGGAATTCTCATAAAGTAGTTTTCACGCCGCTATGGTAGACAACCACAAAATGGGGGGTTTTCTTATAAAAAACTAGTTTTATCAGGACTTTTCCAAAATTGTCAGATGTCCTTTGACGCTCGAGAATTCCCGTTTTCGTCCCGCTATGGAGTGGGAAACCATGTGTGTTTCGGGGGGGGGGGGGCTTATAAGAACCCAGTTTTCGTCTGATCTGTTCCAAATTTGGTACATTTGTCTTTTAATGCTTGGGAATTCCCATATTGTAGTTTTCGTCCCGCTATGTGTGCCAAACCCCACGGGAGTTTTCCTTATAAAAAACCAGTTTTCGTCGAATCCTTTCCAGATTCGGCCCAGATGTCTTTGATGCTGGAAATCCACATAGGATAATTTCCCACGGGTTAGTATTCATATGGGGTACTACCCCATGTGATTAAAGGACCTATGTGCCAAATTAGAAAAAGATCTGACAAAAGCCTCGATTTTTGTACGGAAAACTCTCCTAATGAGGGAGGGGGGGTGCCTCTAAAGTGGGAAGAATATTTCAAACTGTTTGGACTACATCGCGATGCATCGCTACATCGCGATGTAAGGATGGCGATGCATCACAATGTAGAAATTCCTACATCGCCCTGTCCTACTGGGAATATAAATGTGCTATTTCCTCAGGGGGGGGGGGGAATTTTCCCCATTTTCATTGGGTTCTGAAAAATAAATCATGTGCCACTTTTATGCACAGTTACATCGATATATGCTCGGGAGAAATTTGCTGGGGATTTTCTTCTTCATTGCATTGCATGAAAAAATTCCAGAAAAAAAAAAGATTTTTATCCAACTTATACCACAAATTTCAAAGAAAAAGTACAATAAAATGGACAACTTTAAGTTAGTATATCTTTGTTCTAAAATTAGATACAGGAAGTAAAATTAGATTATCTTAAGAAAAAGGTTACCTTTTTCTTTTTCCAATCAATTATTTGTTTTATTAATTTTGCTTGTATGTAGAATGTTTATTTGGACAAATTTATGTTTAATACAGGAACTTTATTATTGCATGCATTTCATACTTCATACTTTGAAAACAATTCTCTGCCAAAATTGCAAAAGGTATTTGAAAACATGAATCTTAAAAAAATGCAGATGTGAAATAAATCTTTTGGTAAAATTAATTTAGTGTAATGCTTGTTAAATAATTATAAAATATACCTTTGCTTTTTACCTCTAAGTTTTTATTATTATTTCCAAACATGTGTAACATGAAATCAATGTATAATATACGAACACTCTGAATATTGCTATAATTATAGAAAAAATCTTCGTCTGTCTTGGTTCTGATTATCTCCATGGTGTTGGATCCATCCTAAAGAGTTTTAAAAAGAAAATATATGTATAATAAGTAAATGTGTAAGTCCATGGGTGTATGCCCTCATGCACATTGATCTTTTTTCTATTTCGAGGCAAGTTTTACGATTAAATGCAGCAGCTTATTTCTGAAATAAAGCATTTTTCCACAATTTCTTTCAAAATTGTTCCCCTTTAGTTAAAAAGCTAAGATTCTCTTGTGACTTTAAGGAGCATCTGATTTCATTTTCACATTTTTCAAAATATGATTATTTCGACGGTGACAGCTATTTTTCCAAGCAGATTGCAAGAGTGAGTTATTTTTACAGCGGATGGGCAAAATTTTTATTTAGGCAGACAGACAATGATTTCTCTCATTTGGTATCTGAAATTAATTTTTGAATAGCGTTCTGTAATTAGAGTTTCTTCAATTTATCGACAATCAGCATTACTTAGCCATTAAACTAGTTAATTCCTTTGCATATCAAGTCGTAAATTTTCATTTTTTTTCCGAGCTATAAAAAAAAATCAAGGGTGCGACAATTGTTGATCTGTGATTTTTTTAAAATTTATTTTTTTTCCAGCCGACAGCCAAAATACACCGTTTTCTCCCGACTTTCGTTTTCAGATTTGCAGTTTTCTTGACGAATGTTTTCTGAAGTACTCCCTCCACCACAAATAAGTTCTATTAAGATACTAACAAATTAAGTAGTACTGAAACTGATGATTACGATTTATTTTTACTTTTTTCAGAAAATTTATTGTGTTATGTTAATAATATGTCAATAAGCAACACTTACTTACCGAGCCTTACCTCCTTAAACTACTACCAAATTAGAGTCAAAAACCAAGGGCTCCAACACTCGATTAATTGATAGTATAGTACCTTGAAATCTTTAAAAAATATTCAAACAAAATCATAAAAGCGTCAGAATTAATCACTGGTACAAAAATATTCAAACATCGCTCTACCAGTTTGAGACGGAGGGAGTGTTACCAAGGAAGTATTACCTTTTCCCCAAGCATATTTGATTTCTAAAATATGTAATTTTGACGCAGTAAATAAAAAACACGCCAAGGGAGAAGAGTTGCCAAAGACAGGGGAAACCCAATAACATAGTGCTTTTCTTTGTTTGTGTCTTGAGAACTAATTGACAAATATCGATAAATTTTCTTTTTCTTTTTTTTTTTTTTTTTGATTATCCTTTCAATTTTTGAATTAAAGTATAGCTGTTCGGTTAAAATTTCAGATATTTTACTTTGCATCCAGCAAAAATCACAACTGCAATTTACATTTGGATTGATTGGTAGTTCATCTATAAAATGCTTCTTAGTCTGGTTTCATGTAGACCCGGATTTCTCATTTTTTGTTGACAAGACCTTAAAACGTGAAATATGGCAATAAAATTAATGCTGCATTAATTTTAGCCGTAGAAACTATGTATAATAGAAAAACTCATAATTATCAAAAATCATGTAACACAAATTGACATAGAAAAACTTATAAATTTAGTGTATTAAGTGTGGAAATAAACAACAAAAAATGCTTATCATTATTATTTTCAAAACATGCTACTATATATGTATTTTTTTTAAATCGAGGTTAAACATTAAAACTCTATTTTCATTAATTTATTTAATTTGCGAAAAAATTGAACAAAAATATTGAAAATATTCTGCTGAAATATCAAGCACTAAGATAGAGTTCTTTACGGAAATTAATATCTTCTCTAACTTAAAATGATTTGTATTAAATTGATATTTACTTTACTTCATGTTTTATGTAAGTAAAAAAAAAAGGCTCCACGAATAACGATAACATAAGCACTTATTGCTAGAAACATCTGCCGTAGGGAAAGAGATTATATAAACAACATGGGGTAAGCATTTATAAGTCCTGTCTACGAGCATAAAAAAAAAAAAAAGAGGGTATCATTTCGGATCCAAAAGCTGATATAAGCGATTTGCATTTATTTTTTTATTGCATCAAGCGCTTTTTTTCCTCGAGTTTTATCGGTTTTATTGAAAGATTGCTAAACAATTATTTTAAAATATTTTCTACGAACACTTTTGTGTTATAAAGTTCTTGATACTTTTTGATTATTAATTTCTTCAAAATCATATTTTATTTTGCTATCAAAATATTTCATGTAGTTTTGTCATATTGTTTACCCATTCCAAAATATTAATTTTTACTAATAGGTAGAGCAATATTTCATTAAAAATGATAGGTGTACGAACACTTTTGGGAGCAACTGTATAAATTATAACATTGAATAAAACATTACATGTAGAGTGGCAGAAGAAAAAATATCAATACTTATTGGGGAATGGGTGCATATTTGTTTAAGAAAATAAAAATGCACAGTGAAAAAAATTTGAACTAATGAACTAAAAAATACACTTTGTTTTACAGAATTATTTTTATAAAATGCATGGAGAAGAATGAAAACACATAACCATGCAATATATTCAAAGTTGAAATTAAAAGCTTCAAAGTTCTATGCCTTTTATAAAAGCGCTATATTTATCATCTGCGTTAGTTTAGCTACGGTGGAATTTTTTTTGTAAGTTTAAATTTGTGTACAAATTCTGTGGTCATGTTTGACATTTTTTTAACGAAATAAAGGAAGTACGTTTTTGGAAAATAATGTCAATAAACCAACATTTTCTTTTGCAAATAAAAAAACAACGCTAGTTAAGCCTAACGTGGAGGTGACTCAAAGTTAGTTCAGAAAACACATAGAGTTCTAAACCTAATCGAACAGTTCGTTTTCAATTTTAATGTGTTTTAAACACAACTATAAACACAACACTAAACAAAAATGTAACAATAAATAAAAGAAAAAGCACATTGCACATACAAATTTTAATAAATACTAACCTTTTTTTATGAATCCTTTAGGATAATTTAACGAGCAAGTACAAGACTGAAACAAAAACTCCCAGAATGCACTGCAATATGACGAAATCGGGACGAAATTATTTCGTCAAAAAGTTGAGATTTCTGGTTTTGTCAAATATCACGTGATTTGGTGACGAAAGGATCGTCGAAAATAACGAAATAGTGCTCGAGGATTGCCAAATCGTCAAAATTGAGCGTTTCATTTTTGACAGTGTAGTGCTGCTTTTTTATGCAATTTCGTCAGCAGCAAGCACTCACGATACATCTCATGGTTTTTCCCTACCCTTGGGGAATACCCCGTGATGGGCCCCAGGGTATTTTGGGATTTTTTCATTTTTTGTTCTTTGAAAAAGAAAAAAAAATCTTTCTTGTTCAATCCTTATATTGCTATCAAATTTGTTGTCTACTAGTATCATAGAGCTGCCTATGGCGCCTATTGAACTGAGGAGTGAAGTTCATTTTGGTTGACTTGTCCAGGTTATAAATACAGTATATGATAGTGTTTCTTTATATATATATATATATATATATATATATATATATATATATATATATATATATATATATATATATATATATATATATATATTAGGGTGGTCCTTATTTTTGAAGTTGCAGATATTTTACGCGACGCCCCCTCAATTTGTTCCATTATGCAAATAAATGATCCCTGCAAAATTTTAAGTCAATCCATGAATATTAACACGTGCCCCTAGGGCCTCCTTTTTTAAGTTTCGAAGAAAAAATTGCAGATTTTCTCATTTTTACGTAAAAATAATTCTAATGTTTTATATTTAAAACAATTTTGAACCTCAATAGGTGCTGCTACTTTCAGATCGACCATTCTCTCACCTTCATTCTGTAAAATTTAACATGTTACAGAGGGTACATGTACACCAATGGCCTTGGGTAAAGCGTACCGCTCTTTTGCGCTTGTTCCAACCAAGCAGCAGGGGAACGTTTCTTCCCACCAAGATGGACACAAGGGATTCTATAGGCCATTAATGAATGGCCTAGACCATTAATGAATGATCTTTGACAGCAACAAATTGATTCCTCCAGGCTTTGGGGGTGTTGATTTACAAAATTCCCTGTGTATGTAATAGGTGTGATAAATAGAGTCGCAAGGTTTCAATGCTATAAATATAAGCAATTCCAATTATATTTTGATTCGCTGTTCTTTAGTTATTAATATACCTAAATGCTTAAACAATTTTTGATTTTTAAAACATAAATTTCGAAAAATCCTCGATTACTCCTAACATAAAAATATACTGTATTTTCCATAGCTAAAATATAAATAAAAAAAAATCCAGTTCAGAACAATGCATAAATCTATACTTTAAATTAATTTTTTTCTACTTTAGTACATAGTCCTTTATTATCATCAAATTCTTGTGATTCACAGGATTTAGAAATCGAAATGGATATCTATCCTAAACTGTTGAACTTTTGTTTTCTACAGCTGGTCTACCTCAATGCAAAAACGCTTGACAACTATTGATATCTGCTCGCCTTTCATCACTGTTAGACAAATGCCATATTAGGGATAAAGATGTTGTTCATTTATTTACAGCTTATATAGATGCAGTAAATTTGAATCCAAATGACCTAGTGATCAATGGTACATTCCTTAAGAGAGCAAGAGAAAATCTTCGAGAAGTAAAATTAAATTTCATTAATTTAAATTTAGATTTTGTAGTTATTCAATGGGATACAAAGTTACAACAAGATGTAACTGGAAAAAGAACGCCGACAGGATTACCGTGATAGCTTCAGGTCCTAATATTGAACAGCTACACGGAATTCCTTAGATATTTCTTCACTTGTATATGATATCTTAGATGATAGCTCTTTATTACTAACTATTCTAGTTATAGTGTTTGATACAACGACTTGCAATACCAATGAATTGTGCATGCAATTTTTTAGAGCAAAAACTGAACGGTGATATATTACATTAGGGTTGTCATCATCGTGCACTTGAAATCGTACTGCAGAGTGTGTCCTTAAAGAAGTTCTTGCCTTTCTTAGTTCTAGATCAGATATTCAATTATTTAAGCGCTTCAACATTTTGTGGAAAAGAGCTCCATCATTCAGAACTTATAACATTTCAATCAAGTACACATACCACTTAAATTCTAAAAGCCAAAGTTGATGACATATTATTTATTGTTCGTAAAAAGCGGAATTGAGAAAGATTACAGATAATTCTCATAACTTGTAATAATATTTCCTGGTGAATTTCCTCCTACAAGGATATGTTTTCGGCAACCTGGAGCTTATCCCTGAGCCACACGTGTGGCAAAAGGAATTTTTGTTTGAAAATTTTATATTTAGGAACCAATTTAAATTGACCTTAAATGAAAAGAAACCCCTTCAATGCTGTTTTACAAAGCTGTTTTACAATTAAATGCTGCATGAAGATATGGTTTTTCGCAGCAACCCAATCGAGGCTCCTTTGAATAATATAATATGTCTGAAAAACTAGTAGCGTACAAAATAACGACAAACGTGCAGCAGAAGCAGTGATTTTAAAATTTATAAATCACTTATGGTATTTAGGGGATAAACTAGTAGCTTTGTCCGTATTGGATGAAGGAATTAACTTTGAAGATAGGAAAACACTAGTCCAAAAAATGCTTGTGATAAGGAAGACGTGTCTGATGACTGTTTAACAAATTTCAGATAACTGTAGATGATTTGGAATACTTTCTTGGTAAAGATCTTCCTCTTCATAGAATCGATTACGAGTCAATAAAACTGTTTGATAAATTACAAATACTAGAAGATTTTTTTTCTATTTGATCCTGATTCACGGCAAAATGAAGGAAACTCTTTAAAATGAAGAAAGATCGTTAAAATACTGAAAATTGTGAATGATACAACAGAAAGAGGAGCACAACATTAATCGAAGAATTTCGCAACTAATTTACCAAATATGAGTCACAAAAACAATTTATTTTACAGACCGTCCAAGACTATCGGAAAAAAAATACACACTATCGAGATACATTGAGAAAAGCGTATGATTAAGGTCAGTTTCTAAAGCATTATTTCATTCTTATTCAACGTAAAATCTTTAGATGATATAACATAATTATAAAGATTAATTTTAGTGCTACCTCACTGTAAAAATATCTTGCAAACTTAGGAGAAACGATGTACTGAGTCTGAAGTAAAAACTCGAAGATTTGTGAGAAAATTATCAAAAGTGTTAAAGTTCAACGGCCTAGGGGCACGTGTTATTATTGACCGATCGAGTTTAAATTTTGCACACGTTACTTTTTATTATGGTGTTACAAAACTAGGGGGCGTCACTTGTTGAATTCCGAAAATTTTTTTCCCCATATAAATAAGGACCACCCTAATATATATATATATATATATATATATATATATATATATATATATATATATATATATATATATATATATATATATAGATAGATAGATAGATAGATAGATAGATAGATAAATTAAAATTTAAAAAAGTCTATAAACCAAGACCAAGTAACCACTATTTTTAAAATTATTTAAAATCTTGAGCAAATGAATAAAATGAAACTGTTATTAAATTGCTGAAACGTCAAATTCAAAGAACGTTATCAAGTGGTAATAAACACTTTCAATATCGTTGAAATGAACTAAGCAGTAGTGAGATCAGATCTAGGTTAGATAAATCACAAACTAGTTTGCATTTAACGTTTTTACGATCAAAAAAGGAATAATCTCTTACTCAAAACTGTAATAGAATGAGTATATAATTTTTTAAAATACTAGTATATTTTTACATGATTTAATTTTTAGTTTCCTATTTTCTCAGAGAAATTATGAAGGAGGAAGATGGTAAGAAAAATTAAACCATAACAAGTTTGTAAACATTTTAAATGAATGTTATTCCATTGCAAAATGCTTATGAAAAACTTAAAAATTAGGAATATAAATAATGCATTATTGATATTGATGAATTGTTATGTAAACAATGTAATATGCTTAGTTATAGTCCTTAGTTCCGTTTATTTTACAGTACTTAAGTACGTTATTTGTTCTGTATTAGACATTATTTTTGTCTAGTTTCGATAAAGTTGTTCAAATATGCATTGCATTTCTATTTGTTTTGGTAAAGTTGTTAGTTTGTTTATCCAAAACTAAGAACCTTGTTCGATGATTTGAAAATGTTCTGTTGTTTGTACCCAGATTTTTTTTTTGGGGGGGGGGGGGGGGAGGGGGAGCAAATTTTTATCTATGATGTTTTAAAATTCAAACTAATATTTAATTCGCTTTGTAGAATGTTCAAAATTTACTTCAGCAATGATATTATCATTTACAGTTTTCAAATTTAATTGAAAAAATACGATTTTTACTCGTAAAATGTGGCAAGAGAAGGGCAACGTTTGCAAGCTGAATCGGGACAGAGGGGAGTTTGGAGGGGAGTCAAATGTGATGAAAAAAACTCGTTATGGACTGCCCTTAAGTGATCGTAGTATTGCACAGCAGCTTTTTTGTTTTAAAAACATCAATCATAAGCTTACCTTTTCTGCCAGTCATCCAGTTTCAATGACATCTCGTATCCTCTTTTTATAATGAAAAATCCTAAGAGCGTGTAAATGGGCATGACTTTCTAAACATTCCAAAGATTAATTCATTAATTCGTGTTCTGATGAAAAACTGAAAAAAAAAAAAAAAAAAAAAAACTAAACCTTGAAAACTGAAGGAAATTTATGCGGTAGGGGAATGTGAAGCAAAGTAAAATGGTTAATATGACTGAAGTTTTCCAAAATAAAAAAATCGGTAATTTTTTTCGTAATTTACAGTACATAAAGAAAGAACGTTATGTTTTACAATAAAACTTGCGTTGAAACAGCATGTTTTATTTTCGGCAGTAAATTTGAGTCTTCAAAAAAAAAAAAAAAAAAAAGTGGAACATTTTTATTTTTTTATGGGGAAAAAAGGAAAAATAAAATATTTTTCTAATGAAATATTTTCTATTTTACTATAAAACATATTTTTGATCAAAATAATGGGTAAACAAAAAATTAAATGAATAATGAAATGATAATAAAAACAATAAACGAATAATTAAATGAATAAATCAATTAACATAAAAGGAAAAATAAATGAGCGAGAAAAGAATGAATGAATACGAAAATAAATCAATAAATGAATAAATAAGTGTATCAATAAATGAAGAAATGCAAATTAATTAATTATTAAATGAAAATGTAAGTGAATTATATTCAATGATTGAGTGAGTAAATGAAACAAACTACTTGACTTTGCCCCATCTTTTTTGCCCCGCATGTATATGACTAATTCTACAATTTATTTTAAATACAAATAAGCTTTATATTAACTAAATCAATACTGCATTGATTATTAGGAGACCTCTTCTAATATTTGAAATGTTAATAACAAGAACTTTATCATTTTATAGTAACAAAAGTAATTTTTGACTTACTAGAAAATATTACAATATGAGTAACAATTTTTGAAAATTGCCTGTATTATCATATGCTGTAATCTTCGGCTGTATATTTTCCTGACTGGTATAGATTACATATAGTACTATATACATAAAATAATACCATATAGATGGAGCAAAAGCAAAGTAAATATTTCGCCATTTCACTTTGCCCCATGGTCCCCTACATATTTTTGTAATCTTAAATTAGGCGACTTGTGAAACAGGGCTGTTTGTGGCTTGGTTAGTAACTTTTTTCGACCCGAAGTACATTCCTAACTGAGCAGCAGTTTTTGAAAAAAATAATTACTCTCATATTCTTTGTTTCTTCATAGTAACATATCCATTCCATTATTTTTTACTCTTGCAGAAGATGAGGAACCTTTTTTCAAGCGCCGGTATTTGATTTCCTTCGTGGGATTCCTCACATTTTTTCTCATGAATGCGCATCGAATAAATGTGAGCGTTGCCATAGTAGCAATGGTGCGAAGTCCAGAACATGAAAATCTTTCTGTTCCACATGATTTGAATGCAACGCAGCAAATGCATCATAATAACTCACAAAATGAAGCACAGGTAACAAAATCTCCAGTGACAACGCTTTAAGTTTGAATGAATCAATGCTCTGTTTATCATTTTTTAAATTAACCGTTATATCGTTTTATGATTTGAACTGGTAAGGGTAGACCGGGGTTGGTTGTTCCATTCGAGTATGAAATGAACCGGAGCATGGAAAAATGTTTAGTTGATGTCCTAGAAAGTATTTTGGACTTGGGTGGACGCTTGCAACTAGGTACATCTTCTAGCTACGACGTCATTAAAGATAACGGTTGCTCACTCTCATAATTGCTCAGAACGTCTGTCAAAAGTTTGAGCAAAGTTAAAAAATATTTAGTAAGTTCAAAAATATTTAGTAAGTGTCCTAGAAAGTATTTTGATTTTGAGTTGCCATCCGCCACCTGGTATATTTTATATCCATTGCGTCATTTAAGTTGGTGACGTACCATAAAGGTTTGAGAACCTCTTCACTAAAAGATATGAAGGGGTGTAAAGTTAACAAACATTTTTCCAAGTTGCTCCAAAGGACTGTAGTTAAAGGCAGTATCGTAAACTATTTTTTCTGTTAGGAATAAAGTAATTTCCTTTACAAGAAAATGGTAAAAGTTAATTGTATTAGTAATTTTGGTATCAAATTCGGTTAAATATAATGAAATAATTTTTACAATCGACGGATCAAATTAATCATTAGTTAGTGAGTCTTCAAACGATATATCAAAGTTCTGTTGAACTCAATTGCTCCTTTTTTTGCATGCCTGATCAGTTTCGGCTCTTTTCTGAACAACTTTTGCAATTCTTCATTACCTTTTTCTATAACAACTAAGGTTACCAAGTTCCTTGTTGTGACTTCCTTTGATAACTTGATTTCAAAAAAAAAAAAACTACTTTAAAGGCATCAATATGATTAAAGTTTCGACTCACATTTTACTAAGTTCTTTTCAAAATATTATGCAACTGTCCACTATAATATTAAAATCTGTTCGCGTCCGTCTGTCTGTCTGAATATCGATCTTCTCGAGAACCGCTGCGAATCGAGAGCCAAACGAAATACCGATCAATTCGAAATTTTCCAAAGAAAACAATAGGACCAATTTCCTAATTGTGCGACTTTAATTAGCGGAGATATTAATTAAAACGTTAAATAACATAACGTAGTTCAGGAATTTTTATTTCTTTCCTGTTGCCATTTTGCATATGGTGTGAGCAAGTAAAATTCTAATAATTGTTTTAAAAGAGATTTTTTGGCTTCTGTCCAAATCTTAAAACAACGTTTCCATCTAGAATTTCTTTTTAAATTAGTTTAAAAATTGGTTCCTTTTTTCGGACATAGCCTTTATTTTATCGTCTGTCCTTTTTTTATTTTTTACATTCAACGTTCTTAACACTTTTCAGCATATGAAAGTTGTTTCTTTAGCTATGTTTATTGATTGTAGTGTAAGTTTATCATTCACCGGCCTCATATTTTGGTACATTTAGAATGTGCGACTAATTATGTTTATTTTGTTGGATTTTTCCGTCATATGGGTGAGTTTTCGAAATTGTAATAACTCTCTTTTTCCTTCCTGTTTCTATTTTTGAAATACAGTTGTATCGTTAAAAGAACACGTTAAATAAAGATTGTTTGGATTTCTTTAAGTGAAACTGAGTTGCATAAAAGAGTGTTTTTAAGGATTTTAACTAAACCTAAATTGGAATCTGATGACTTGGTATTAAATTAATGCTTATTGGTATTTATTAATACTTGGTGCTTTAGTTTTACGTAATCAAATACACAGTATGTGTCATTTTATGTGAAAAGCTGATTGTAATTGTACATAAATATTTTAGATATAGTCTATCAGATGTTATTCATTTAAACGTAAGCACAGATTATAGTTGATAATGCATATATTTTCATCTTTTGTGCTAATTGAAAATACTCATAACTTGTATCATTGATAACTATGATTAACGTTAAAGAGATTTTTTCCAAAAATATGCTCTAGGTGTTTTGCAAACCTTGCATTACGCATATTTATTTGCTCCTTAGCGCTTTAGAAACTGATGTCAGAGTAATACAAAAACATCAATTGGACACGCAGCTAGTTTTATAATATGAATTGTGAAAACATGTAAATTTCAAGGTTGAATTCTCTAAGCTAAAATTTAACTTTTTTTTCATTTTAGTCCAAAGTAAAATATGACTGGAGTTCACAAATGCAAGGATACATTTTGAGTGCTGGATTCTTTGGATATGTTTTATCTTTGATTGTCTGTGGGAAACTAGCAGAAACTTTTGGACCGAAAGTTATGCTTGTCAGTGGGACATTTTTTTCATCTTTCACCATTTTGATTACACCTTTAACGCCTGCCGTGCATGTTTATTTTTTAATAATTATTCAGTGTATTAGAGGAATTGCGCAGGTTAGTAGTATAATGTTTTTATTTTTTAGCAATAATTTATGGTAGAAAACCTTTGATGTTGTATCGTATTCATTTGAAAACATTACCATGAAAATTTTTATCTAATTGTAAAGATATAATTCGGTTCCATTCAATAGCATCTGCTTTTCTGTCACGAATTTTTGCATTGGCAACTCGCCCTTCGCGTCTTGTTATACGTAAAGCATTTGCTTCTTACAGAAATGCTCCTTCTTCAATTATGCAGTAAGAGACCTATCGATAATTTTGGGGAAAATTAATTGGTACTGTTACAATACATACTGCTATTATAATCGACTTTATAACGAAGACGAAACTGCAGTCTCTGGATGTGATACTCGAGCTTTCGGTATATGGCATGTAATTCTTCTTCAGCCCTGGCTTAGGAGCAGTAACTTTACTACTTAAAAATGCTATTACTTAATTATATTTAGATGTTATTTTTATACATAATGTTCAGCAATCAGTTTGAAATAAAGTGTTTTTTTATTTTATTATTCTTTTTTGCTGACAATGCTTTGTCCACAGTTTTTTTTTTTTCCAAAATGTCGTGTCGAGTAGTATGGAATACTTTCCGCCAGTGTAGATTGAGTAGAAACCTACGGTGACTCGTGCCTGCCGTTTTTTCAATCTATATATATTTAAATAAATTATGTGTTAAAAAACGGTTTACACCCAGTTTCGCTGACGATTAAAATTTCCTTCTTCTTTACATATATCAAAAGGTAAAATTGAAACCAGAAAACAGGGGGGGAATTCGTTTCGACGAAACTGAAGGGGCACCCGTGAACAAGTCTCCAGAGGGATCAAGTATCCCAGGTCTTCCCTACCATTTTATTTGCAAGCGACAGTTCACTACAGTCAGTTACACTATAACAGAGTGAACCACCATCCATGATCTATATTTTTCAATAAAAAGGATTTAAGTTTAATTAATGTAGAAAAATACACTTACAGCATATTTATATTTTATAAACTATGAGAGAAGAACCATATAAGGCTGGAAATATTTATATTTATTTAGTTAAAAACAGAAAGCAACATTTGCAACATATTGACATACTACAATAGAAACTTTAAAAAAAAAAAAAAAAACTTTGAATATTGACCTCTTGAATTCAAATTATATTTTTCGCAATCACGTGTGTGTGTGTGTATGTAGGCATGTGTGTTTATGTGTGTGGGGGGGGGGGGGTATGTTTGTGTGTAAGGGGGTATGTGTATGTGTGTGTAGGCATGTGTGTTTGTGTTTGTGTGCAGGTATGAGTGTGTGGGTAGTTGTGTGTATGAGTGTTTGTGTGTGGTGGGGAATGTGTATCTGTGTGTAGGCATATATGTTTGTGTCTGTATGCAGGCATGAGTGTGATGAGTGTGTGGGTAGTTGTGTGTAGACATGAGTGTGATGAGTGTGTGGATAGTTGTGTGTAGGTGTGTGTATGTGTAGGTGTCTGTATGTATGCGTGTGTGTGTATTAGGGTGGTCACAAGGTACATGGGGAAATTGTTTTTTCAACTAATCTTTTGCGGCACCCCCTAAAATGTGCCAATAGACTAGAAAATGTGATTTGGAAAGTTTCAAGTCGTTTCGATGATATTAACGCGTGCCGCAAAGAGGCTAAAGTTACGAAAAATGGCAATTTTTAGCAAAAAATCGCAGTTTTTCTTCTGTAAAACCAAAACTATTCATTCTAGAAACTTCGTTCTGGTCTCATTTTATAGGGAAGTTTATTCTCTTTAAGTATAATTTCATTTAAATTCTTGTAAAAATTGATTGAATATTATTCAGGATTTTTCAAGTCAGGTCGTACACTGTTAAAAAAATTTCCTGAAAATAACGGATAAAGTACCGGCAGCAAAGTTGCCGTAAATATTACGTTTCCGTTAAATTATTTTCCGTGAATTAACAGAAGTTCCATTTCTCATTTCTCCGTTTAGTTCTGTTCTTCCATTTATAAATTTTCCGTGATTTAACGAAAATTCCATTTCTCTTCTTTCCGTTGATCTACTTTTCCGTTTTTAAATTTTTCGTTCATCTATTTTTCCGTTTTTAAATTTTCTGTATCTTCACAGAACTTTCGGTTCTTGATTTTTCGTTGCGCTATTTTTTCGTTTCTCATTTTTACATATTTTACTGAAATTTCACTCTCGTTTTTCTATCCTATGTTTAAAATAATATATATTATAAAAATAGTTAACCATTCAAAAACTATTATTTTTTTAATTTGTATTTATTACTTCAATATATTTTAAGTGAAATTTTTGCTTGATAACTTACCTTTCAAAGCATCTATCTTGAAATTTGCACCTTCAGATGAATAAAAATAATCGAAAAGTACCAGCAAGGAAATTAGTGGATTTGAATATAACACCAATTTTTGATGCTGATACTGCTCGATATTTTCTTCCACATCTCCTCGTACATATTCTGGCATGGCATGGAAAAGCATACATGAAAAATAGAATATTTTTTTTGCAGAATTGGTCAAATAAAATACCATTAAAAACCGGTTGACTTTATCTTGGAATAATATACCTGATGGAGGGTACCGCATACCAATTTACTGTGTTTAAAAACAGAATCATTGACATACACGTGAAGAATTTTTTGCTCAGATGATGTATACCCCCCCCCCCCCCGGTGATTTCCGCGTTAGAGCAAAAACAGTAACTTTATAATAGTTCTATAAATTCTAAATCAGCTATCATCGGAATTCTATCAAGTGCATATTAACAAGAAAAATACATTTGTATATTAACATGTTCAAAGATATTCTACAATACTTACATGTGACCAGCGGTGCTAAGTTTAAGTGTCTCCATTGCGTCTGTACACAAGTAATCCAATAGCCTTAATTTTAAATGGATAACACGAGATTCTAAAACTATTCTCACCGCTAGAACACACAATATGACTAACGAACAGAATTGTTCGAAGTATTGAGCAAAATAATACACCGCAAAAATATTCTAATACTGACTCAGTAAAACTCACATCAAATCACCAGGGCGATCAAAACACAGCTGCCTGTCTGAAAATGGCGCAAACATTTTTCCAAACTTACAAAGTCCAAAGGCGTAAAAACAATTTCGACATACGAGTATATTACTTTCCAGGCATGAAATAGCAAGCTATCTATTTTGTCTTCGACATCTGAGTTGCTATTCTAAATAAGCTTTTAATTAAAAAATGTAACAGTGCGATTTAATAAGCACTATCAAAAAGCGATGTTTATCATAACTTGAAGGCTAATCAGGATACTAACAAAGTACAGCACAGCAGCAACCCTAGAAATGGAAAAATTCTGTTTTCGTTACTTCCTTTCGTGATATTTCTGTTTTTGGAAGGAAAAAATAAGTTTTGAAGCATTACGGAAATATTCTGTTAAAATCAGTCAGAAAACTACCTGAACTTTCAGGTTTTTTTTAACAGTGTAGCTAATATCCTCAAAATCGCGGAAAAAGAACGAATCATTATAAATAAATTGTATTGCTTCTTTTAGTTAATGGTTGTAACACCCTTACAAAAGCTATCAGAGCAAAAACAGCAATATTATCAGAAATATATGCAGTGAAATCCTGTTACAACGAATACCGATACAACGAAGTATCTGTTTCAACGAAAGAAATTTTTCAGCTCCGATTTGATTTCCATTGCGTTGCTTGAATTTCATTACTACTAATAACTCGTTACTACGAAGAAAATTTCTGATAATTTGAAATTCGTTGTAATTGAATTTCACTGTACTATAGTTATGTCTCTAAAACTCAAAGCTAAAACAAACAACTGCATGTAAACCTTATGAAATTAGCTGTAGAGGCCATAAATACGGAACGTTGCTTTCCTCCTCGGTGGTCAGCGCTAAACACTAGCATAAAAATCAAAGTCTTGTAAGGGTTTTCGACCCCCAGAGAAAAGGAAAAACTACGATTTCCAGGAAATGGCCTATGTTCTTAGACGAGGACTTATTAGGGCTTTCGTTAAAATGACAGTCATTTTATGGCTCCTTTCTGCAGTACAAACCGGCGTTTTGTGAGTACAGTTGTTACAGAAAAAGTTTTTGTATTTAGCACCACATCTTAGAAGTTGGTTTGAAAGGAATTTTGATTTGCAAAATAGGTACGTCCATTAGTCCTCAACCGGATGCTTTTCAAGAATTTCAAGATGAATGGTATAGATAAGAGGCAATTCAAAGCAAGTATAGAAGATTAAAAACAAAATAAGCAATCCAGGTGAAATGTCAAGCTTTCTTTTTTAGAAATTAAAACAGTAGCAGCTTAGGGATGACTATAAGAAGTTCATTCCACTTTGCTTAACTTATTTAGGGAGTCTTTCTCTAAACAATGTTACTTTTCGAGTACCTGGCGCTAATCATCACACAAGATGGGTGCAAAGCCATATGACGTAGTGAGAAGCAAAGGGATGTAAGTGGACTTTTTAAAGTTCCTTATAAAAGGCGTTTAAAGTGCAGATACTAAGTTGGCTTTCATTGAACTTTTTTCCAAATCATGCTATATAACAGCCCCTACCAGAGCTACTAGTACCATCTCTTGTCCCTAAGCAGAGGAGACGTTCCCCTATTATTTGTAATGATTATCTCGTAAATTTAATTACCTTCCTTTGCTTCTCACTGCCTCGTATACTCTTTAAAAATATATCTTCTCAGGGATCAGTTTTCCTTAATCGATTTAAAGATAAAAGGTATTGAAGATATTTGGCTGTTTATCAACAATATTTACGAAAAAGTATGGTTTATTGTCTGCGATCCTACTTTAGCCCCCATTTCATTTCTCCTCAAACTTTTTAAGAGATACAATTTTTTTACAGAAATTCGAAATCGATACAAAGTTTTTAAATACTGATCTTGATGAATAGTGAGAAAACCAATATTATATTAAAGCTAAAAAGATAATAAACAGTTTAAGGGTTGTCAATGGCACAGCTGAAACAGGTGTAAAACTTATGTCTAACTAACGACAGTTTCTATTATACGTTATGTCTGAATGCAAACACATTTTTCCACATTCATCAAAATGAGTCATATCGAAGCAATTACCACTTTAACTTCTATATGAAAAGTAATAACACAATGATGTACAATTTAACAGTGTAAGCAATAAAATGTATTAGATTTTTTTTTTGTTATTTTTTAACTCTGCTTTCTCTTCTGAACTACTTAGTTATTTTATTTTAAATCCGCAATTTTTTGCATATAATTTTTAAAGTACCTTCAAATGAAACTTTTTTAATGGATAAATTAAAATCAACAAAGAGCAAATAAATGTAATTGAATATTGTAATACTTTTAGATCTTTGCATGAAAATTCCTTATTGATGATGTCTTCCATGGCCTGACCTGAAAAATGCCCAGTACCATTCTATAAATTTTGTTTAAAAAATGGATAAGATAACACATCAAGAGAATAAAATTTCCTATAAAATGAGACCAGAACGAAGATTCTAGGATGAAAAGTTTTGGTTTTAAAGAAGAATAACTACGATCTTTTGCTAAAAATCACTGTTTTTCATAACTTTGGCCTCTTTGCGGCACGTGTTAATATTATCGGATTCAGCTGAAACTTTGCAAATCATGTTTTCTAGTCCATTTGCACATTTTAGGGGGGTGCCGCCGAAGAAATTCGAAAATCGATTTTTTGTGACCACCCTAGTGTGTATGTATGTGTTTGAGTGTGTGTATGTGTGTAGCAGGGCTGCGGAGTCGGAAGGAAAATGGCCGACTCCGACCCCGACTCCGACTCCTGGATTTTGAAGCGCCCGACTCCGACTCCAACTCCGACTCCGACTCCGGATGTTTTTGATTTTTTTAATTGTATTTTTTCAACTCCCTCTCTCCCTTCAGGGGAAGGGGGAAAACCTCTAAACAGAGATTGAAATATTGATTCCTTTTCATGAAAATTTCGCATTTTGTTTATTGTAAACCCAAGACGCATACAACGTTAGAAATTCAATTTAAAAATCTAATTTTCCAGCAGTTACGAGTTAAGAAGTGAGATGACTTAAAAATCCCTTTTAAAAAATTTGAAAAGGATTATCTGCAATTTGCCCCCCTTTAATGTTTAACAAATAGATATTGATCAAATCGTGTGCTTTCAATTTTTGAAAGCTGTAACTTGAAAGAAAAAAAGCTTTTTTTTTTTCTAAATCCAAGTTCTTGAGAGGGGGTGGTTTTCCCTGGGTGACACCCATCAGGTAGATGACACCCAAAGTTAATTTCAGAGTTTATAAATACTTTAATTATGAAAATTTTCGCGAATATATTTTAAATTATATTTCATCAATCAAATTTCAACGAAAATAGGGCACATATACATCAGGAGCTAATTTTACACAAAATGCGGCCGGTATACAAATTTATACGAATAGCTTTTACTATACCTATATTTCTTCTTCGCTAAATTTTTAATTTAAATTTTATTGTCTGCTTTAGAATTAACCTTAATATTAAGATTTTAAGATTAGCTGCAATCATTGAGTGTTGCAATCAAGAAATCATTTACACTTATTTTGTTCTATACTTTTTAGTGAGAACCAAGCTTATAGAAATAGTTTTAATAAAGAAAAAAACATTAGATTATTTTTCATCGGATCTTTTGGATTCGTGCTTTCGCGCCAGAACGTTTTTGAATTTGTCGATCACCCTTAAACGTTTCAACCTTAGCTACGGGCCTCGACTTATTAATTTGTTACGTTTCTTTCGCTATTTTACAACTGAGATCGAACAAAACACTATATTTCTATTTTTATTTGAAAGTGATTACTTGAAAATGTTAGGCAACAAAACCGTTTGCTGACAGTCGCTATTAGTTAAGTTAAAAAGCAAGCAAACTAGAGGACGGCTACAGTAAGTTCGGTAAGCATTCAGGCTAGCTGATTGCCATAATGGCAGTTATTTTCTCATTAGTATCTTTTTATACATGTAATTGAACCAATTGGTAGTCAGTTTTTAAAAAATGCAAGGAGAGTCAGTGAAAAGGAAAGAAAAAAAGAAACCCGGAGTCGGAGGCGGAGTCGGCAAGTTTTCTAACAACTCCGACTCCAACTCCTTTACCCCAAAATCAGTCCGACTCCGACTCTTCGACTCCGACTCCGACTCCGACTCCACAGCCCTGGTGTGTAGGTGTATGTATTTGTGTGTGCGCGCGCGTGTGTGTGTGTGTGTGTAGTTGTGTATGTATGCGCGTGTGTGTAGTTGTGTATTCAACCTGGAGATGGTTTTCGCTATAGGAGCAGCATCGTGAGGAGATGGTCGACGGTGGTGCTGCAGAGGCTGCTGGCGGAAAATAAAATGTTAGCACATCAAAACAGTCAAATGAAAGCAATAAGCAATCGTGATTACTCAAAAAAAAAAATTAAAAAAAAATCATAGTTCACTTTAGCATAAGACCATCCAGTTGTAGTATGTGTTAATGATGATTTTATTTCCCTTATTATTATTTTTTTTTTCAAAAATCCGTTGTAACTTTTATAGAAATGTATATGAATTTCCATAGTTTCTTCCTTTCAGCCACCTGATATGCAAAATAATCCCTTTATTATTTTTTTCAGGGTTTTATGACGCCGTCTATAACTGTCTTATCAGCAAACTGGTATCCCAAAGCCGAAAGAGGTTTTTTAGGGGGAATTGGATATACAGGTTTGCATTTAGGACGTTCATTTGCCGGAAGTCTTTCGGGCTTAATTTGTGACAGTATTTCTATGGGAGGGTGGCCTTCGGTGTTTTACATTTTTGGTAAGAGACATAGTTTATAACATTTCAATATCAGGAAACTTACGAGCATATAACCTGACACTGACAACGTTCATCCTCAGTTTAAGTTTCATGTTTTGATCTTAGAGCAGGAATTAAAATGGAGGGAGAAAGTCCAATCATCTGCTTAGCAAAAGCAGACTCAAAGACCCCAAGTCACGTGACTCAACAACGACGCATGGTTGGCACGTTTTGCGTGAAACAAGCGAAAGAAACCTGATTTCTTCCAATGCTTTGCTTTAAAATTTATCGTGTGACTTAGGATCTTGGTTTCATGAATAAAAGTCTTCACTCTCCCTCCATTTCATCTCTTCTCAATAGTTTTAATCGATTAGCTTTAGTCAAATTGCAATCCAAATTGCTGTGCTCTAATCAAATTAAATATTTAATGCTTGGAAAAGAGAAAGAAAAAAAAACTAGGTTATGATAGTGAAATTTATGCTTTACTGAAACTTTCTTTTATTGCTGTTGTAAGCATATTTAAGTATAGCAGTAAACTTAAACTAATGACACATTTTTTTTTTATTCTGATGTATATATGAAAGCAAACTTGTTGAAAATTTATGCGTTAAGTTTTTCCACGAAAAACAGCCTTTTAAAAATCTTAATTTCCTAGTTTCATTTTTTTAAATGAAGCACATTTTATTTGCTTATAATTTAATTTTAAATTCTTTCATTCTGTGCTACTATTTTGTTCTTATTTGATTACACAAGGGAACGCACATTATAGAATTCTTTAGCTATCGTAGTAATTTGTTTCATAATTTTTTTCCTCACCATATTCGTTTAAAAATATTTACTATTTGAAAGGTTTTAAGTTGTCTTACGCTCCTCATTTAGAGGTTCAGTGGGACGAGGCATTAGTTGGACATAGAGAAAGGCTCATAAGAATCATCTTTTTTCTGTGAACATATTATTGCTGTGATATAGGTTGTTTGGTATACAGGGTTAGAAAAAAATATATGAACGCAGTTTTTAAACGGCAAAGCTTTTGTTAATAGTAATGTTAAATCTTTGAACGTTTGTCTGTCTGTCTTTATGTCTCTTACATAAGTTGAGCCAATGTCGTTGGGACGATTTTTATGAAATTTGGCACAAAATTAGTTTGTAGCATGGGGGTGTGCACTTTGAACCTTTTTTTTTTCGAAATTCAATTTTGTCCTTATTTTATTCTAATTTCAAGCTCATTTTTCACAAAAGTTTGACAATTTTGAGAAGAAATATTTCATGCACATCATTAAATTTTCGATTATTTGAATGCTTAGAACTTTATGCTTAACATGAAATTTGTTCGAGGTTTCTACGAGCATTAGAAGAGCTCTGAGAATTGCTTTGAGGATATCGGATTCCGAGACTCACCTTAAGCAAATCAATCAATTCTAAATGATTATGCTCGAGAATGAAATCAAATACCAAAGATGAATGGAATTTATTTTTACCAATTTTTATCTTTTGCCAACTTCTATAGGAACATTCAATTTGCCGCACTGTACCTCGTGTCAAACTTTATCCCTTCTCTTCTTGAGCAAATCAAATCTACAAATAATAAGCGAATAAATAAAACGAATTAATTGTACTGACCTGTTATTTATTTAATTTTGTTTTTTACTTTATCTGCCGACAAAACTTAATTTACTACTTTGTTAGCGTATTGTTAAACGGGTTATTAAAAGTTTAAGTTTGAAACTAAATGTAAATTGTGCTCTAATTTCGTTCATCTTTTTGTTCCTTCAATTATGATTCCTTGTTTATTTTTAATTTATTATTTTTTGTTATTTCATACATATTTTTTTAACTTCTGTTTTGTCTTGTGTTCGAGTCAATACAAGTAATTGCAGTTAATCGTTTGTTAATTTTTAAACAAAATATGTGCGTTTGGATTTACTTTTTGAAAAGTCGATCTTATACGTGGTGAATTCCAGCGGTAACGAAAGGACAGTTTTACAAAAAAAAAAAAAAAAAAAATCGATGCATCTCTGTCTGTGAGCATATCAAAATACATATTTTTTTTAAAAACTGATGCATAGACCTTTATATACATCATAGTAAGTTGCTAAAAAAGCCAAAGCCGAGAATTTGTTATTAGAAATTTTTTTTATACCAAATTTAAAAAACGGTAACGGAAGGACATTTTTGCGATATGATTTTCACACTAAGGTGTTCTCCCCAAAAGTTCAGCTAAAATATAAAAGGGAAGATTCTATAACAATTAGAGCCCATACGGAGTGTTCAATCGTTGCAATACCACCTCTAGTTTAAAAAAGTAGTCATTTTAAGCATATAAATTATGTATTCGTTAAGAGGAACGGAAGAACAGTAACGGAAGAACAAGAAGTTCAAAGCAATTAAACTTAGAAAATTTCAACTTACAAACATTTATTCTCGTAATACACCAGTCTGCAACAATGATATATTATGCCTGAGCCACCTGTTACATTTCTGAACTTTTTAAATACTCAATAATTTTATCATAATCCACCACATAATTATGCATTCTCAAACAAGTTATTTCTATTCCTTCATCTTCTGTATAAAGTACATTTCCAACATTACTCTTTGTTAATTTTTTCCCCTTCCATCCAACTGACAAAACTTGTCCAAACATTAATGAATCCTTAAGCATATTCTTATGATTTGGTGTTTTTTAATTAGCAGCATCTTCATTTTTAAAATTATTTATAACTGAGAGTCTGTTGACTTTGAAGTGAAATCTCGTTTGATTTGGTTAAGTACTTACTATATTCAATAACATAACTTGTGATAGGATTCAAATAGTGCATATTTTGTTTGTCAGGATGAGAATCGATCTTTTTGGAGCCTTTTTTCTCCATGTTTTTGAATGTTGATCTATGAATTTACCGATCTCTTCGAAATGCACTTAACGGTTGAATCAATGCTCTCAACAGTCCTTTCCTGTCATTTGTGGCAACAAATCTGAAAGCAGTTTCAACATTGTATTTGTTCAATATAAATGTCAAGTTTTCAAGCAAATGTTTCTGCTTGGCTTGTCATATCACAAACATGTAATACCAAAATGATTTTCACATACTTGGGAGTTTTAAGTATAGTTTTTATGATTTTCATCACATCAATAGAAGAAATAAAACCACGAAACATTAAAAAAATAATAATAAATGAATAAACGTTTATTTTTTAAATAAAAGCACACATAATTTTTGAACAAATATTTCTTATATATGTTTTTATATATGACTACTAACTTTAAACGATAGTTTGTTTTATACTAACATTCTAAAATTTTACCCTGTATCAGCTTATAGTTAAATGTCCTTCCGTTACCTAATTTTTTTGTACTTCAGTTACCATTACAAGCCATATAAATTAAATGTCCGTTAAAATTATAACTGTGTCTCCTTGACGAGGGGCATAATTCTGCTTTTCATAAAAAAACATTAGTTTCTATACCCAATAGGTTCTTGGTGAACTAACTGAGATATAGTATTTGGTAACGGTAGGACATCAAATTGTTACATTAGTAATAGACTTATTTCGTGGTTGATAAAAAAAAAGAAATTTTAAATTACTTACCAAAAGGTTTAACTAGACATTCAAGAGATAAAAGTTAACCTAAATATTATATGCTGATAACAAGTTTATTGAAATTACAGTCTGCAACAAAAAAGAGATTTTTTACTCTGTAAAAATGCAAAATAAAAACTTGATTTTTCCCTTGATTTTTTGGAAGTCATCAAACTGTTTGGGAAAAACAGGTTAAGATTCAAGAAGTTTATTTATTTCTGAAGAGAATGGTATATGGCAAGTGTCAGAATATTAAGTTTTAAAATTAAAGTGTCATGTCGCCTTCATGTTTCCTGGAATTCACCACGTATCACAGTAGATGGTAATAAAATAATATGCATAACTATTTACTTAATATATTATTGAATCATATAAAACGGGTTATATTCTTCTAAGTTAGGTAACTATAAGTTCTCTTTGCGGCTAACGCTTACCTCATAATATAACAAAATATCAAGTCGTGCCATTCTCATTACAATGATAGCAAATTTCTGATATCAAAACCTGTGACTACCATTCTGAATAGAAGAAAATATATTTATTCCTTTAACCTGTCTATGAATAAAGGTTATAAATAAAATAAAGATTTTTTTTTTTTTTATAAAGGTGGATTTGGAATAATTGTTTCTTTCATCGAAATCTTCATCGTATACGGTATGCCAAAGGATGATCCAAGAATTTCAAGAGCAGAGTTAAAGTACATTTTGGCGAACCAAGAAAATGTTTTAACTCGGAAGGTAATATATTTCAGAATTGAATCTAAAATGTTTGCAAGCCTTGTCTTTTCTTCAGCAGTAGGGAAGAAGTGGGTACAGGGAAAATCGTGAGACAACAGCATTCTTTTTTTCTGCTTAGATATTTCATGCCTGGTAAAACTTTTGAAAAGTAAAGTCAACGAACTGTGAGCTATAGTTTAGGAAAACGGTTGATTCCAAGTATCATGTAAGAAATTTAACTATGTTATCACAGTTTGAACCCATCGAAGTAAATTATCTCCAATATTTATTGCTCGGTTTCTAAACTGATAGATAACTTTTAAAGACTTGTGTTACTAATCTTACCTTAGCCTATTAACTAATGTTCATTTTGGCAGCATAATGATGTTGTTAATTTTCTTTGTTTGAGAATGGCAGCTATTGAGTTTATATTTTACAATGAAAGAACAGTTATACAGGAAAAGTAAGAGACTAGTAATTCGTTGCTCACTGCTCCCAAGGCACTTTTATATTAAAGTTTAGGAATCCTACAATGAAGTACTTTTTTTAGTAAAACTATTCTGTTAATTCAAACAACAATAAAATAAGATTTAAATCCCAGTACCAACAATAAAAGCTACTTAAATATGCTATTAATATTTCCATTTCGTACTTATTCTATTTAATTTATTATTTTATTTTCTCATTGCAATAAGATACATTTTATTACATCTATCCACATATCAAAGTTTTTCATTCTTAGTAAAAACGATTTCAGAAAAGCTATTTTTGAGATTTTATGAAAGACAAGAAGGAAACTTTCACTAGAGTAGACAAATGCTACAGTGAAAGCATTCGATCCTATCAAATGCTACTTCTCAAGATGACACTTGAGAATTTGCACTCTTTGTCAATTTACTAATCCAGAATCATCTAAATCATTCTTTCTCAATCACAAAAAAATACGCAGTGAAAGTCGATAATGTGTGTCAAGGCGACATGAAACTTACTTTGCCAAAGGCAGTAACTTACACCAAAATCAAACGGCAACAATCATTTATTTTTCCTGATTAAATAAGATCCTTAACTTTCAAAGTTTTCTAATTCGAAAAGTATGTGCCTCACTGTTCTCACATATTGAGGAACAGTGAGACAAAACTGCATTTCGTTTTCATTGTTTTTTCTCGTTTGCATGAATGTGTAGTTTTTTTTCTAGATCCACTTTTGTTTTTCCTATTACAGTGACAAATATTGTAGCATTTGAGAGATAATTATTTCTGTGCTTTTTAATAATAAAAAATATGATTGAATTTTCGTGGCACACCGTACCCACTCTACTATAATTTATGTTCATTTCAGTTAAGTCGCGACAGCCACAAAATACATAATGATAGACTGTTCTGTTTCTTTAATAGAGACCTCCTGTTCCTTGGAAAAAAATCTTCACGTCGGTGCCAACTTATGCTCTTCTGTTTGCGTTTTGTGGTCAATTCTGGGCAGGAATCTACTTTATTTCTTCTCATTCAATTTTTGTTGCGGATATCCTTAAGTATCCGATTGCTCAGGTATTTTTCTATTAAGTGTACTTTTCTAAAACTTGCATGCAGATAAATGCAGCTATAGTCAGGCTCTGATCAGTTGAGCTATGACCTTTACAGTGTTAACCTCTTTTTTGAGAGTTCATGGACAAAAGAGATATTGTTTTTTTTATCATGGATTGAGGTTAGAATCCTTTTGAAAATACAAAAGTAACGCAGTTCAACTCAGTACCAGTACCTTCCCTATTACCCCAACAAAAGTAAACACTATCAAGATTATAGCTCAATTTATCACAGTCAAACTATATTAACCCAAAATAGTCAGGAATTACAATTTTTTCGTCTTCACACTTTTTGTATTCCTTTGTCCTTTCAAATTTTAGAAAAATATTTTAATTATTTGATTTTCAAAAAATAGCGAAAAATATTGGATATCGATACACTTATGCGATCTTTTTACGCCTATAATAATATCTGACTGACGACCAAGTGACTGTTTTTCTTTCTTTTCACAGAATGGACTTATTGTGTCCATGCCGTATATCATTGCATTAGTTCTTGTTTCGGGTGTAAGCTATTTGTCTTCCTGGCTAAATAAAAAGAAACATTTAAGTGTAAACAAAGTCAGAAAACTCTGGAACTTTCTTGGTAAGTCCTTTAAAAGAGTTTTTAGATTTTTCTAATGAGATAAAAAAAAGTTACAGTATATGCATATTTGTAAAATTTTGCTTTTGTTTTCAGGATCATTCGGATTTTCTATATGTCTTATAGTCATTGTAACAACTAAATGTGAAAAAATAATTGGGACAGTTTGCTCCGTCTTAGGTATAGCATTTTCATCTGTATCTTGTATTGCTACAATGATTGTTCCTGTCGACATGTCACCAACATTTGCTGGTATGTTATAATCTTTCTTTCTTGTGAAAAACTCTTCTCTAACTAATATGATGCAGTTGATCTTTTAGATCAATTTCCCAATTCCGATCATGTTGCAGAGATATAGCTATGTATGTTTCCTTTGATATTCTTCCAATTTCCTACGCATTTTCCTTTTTTCAAAAAATCTTTCTTCAATGTAAGCGAAAAGTTTTGACTTTTAGGATTTGTTATAACGGGACTTGCTTTTTTTTTTGCTAACTTTACGCTAGGTTACGCACAAAGAGAAAAAAATTTTTAAAAAAATCTGAAAAAAAATTGGAAAGATAAGTGTACTCTTTTCTTGAATTTTTATGGAATTGGAAAAAGCCGCTGACTTTGGTATGGAAGATACAGAAGCAAAAAAGCTCCGTGAGCGAGCTAAAGCCTCATTAACCAGAATTCGCAATTCATTGCAATCTGTGTTATCTAAAAATGATATTCTTATTAGATTGGAAAAAGTAGAAGAAGCGTTTAAAGATTTTGATAAATATGATGGGCTTTTGCCTGAAAAAGATTCGGAAATTGAAGAATTTACAGAACTGTATTTCGATACCAGAGTCAAATTGCAAAATTTGTTGGATGAAATTGTTATTAATGAAAATGTTATTTCTACGAATATTAATTCAGTGCATTCTATTAAGGGTGATTTTAAATTGCCACGGCTTAATATTCCTTCGTTTAATGGTAATTATACAGACTGGCTCAGTTTCAAAGATTTATATGTTTCAACAGTACATGGTAATGAATCTTTAAGTAAAGTACCGAAATTTCAGTATTTGAAAGGTTTATTGTTAGAAGAGCCAGCTGCTATAATTAAGCATATTCCGGTCTGTGAAAATGGTTATGATGAAGCGTGGCAAAAATTGCTTAATCGATATGATAAAAAGAAACAGATTTTTAATTCTTTATTGAAAACATTTATTGAGCAGACTAATATTATTAAAGTAAATGGTTGTAATTTACGACAATTGGCAGATACCTCTGATGAGGTAATTAGGGGTTTAAAGTCATTGCATAATGAAGCAACGTTACGCGATCCATGGCTTATATACTTGCTTTTGCAAAAGTTGGATTGTGAAACGCGTCAAATTTGGTCGCAAAAGACTTGTGATAAGGAATTCCCTGTGTTTGAAGAATTTATTCAGTTTTTGAATGAAAGATGTTCATCATTAGAAGTATGTGATGAAGAAAATAATAAGAAATTGAATTCAAAACCGGATAAAGTTGTCAAAGCAAATTTAATTAGTAATTTAAAGCAAATGTGTCCTAAATGTAATAGGGGGCATGGTTTACACAATTGTATGAAATTTAAACTGATGGATGTTGAATCTAGAAGAAGTTTTGTGTATAAAAGTGGTTTATGCTTCGTGTGTTTCAAGCAGCATAATGCTAAAAGTTGCACTAGTAATTTTCTATGTCGTATTTGTAAACAGAAACACAATACATTATTACATGAGAGTTCTAAAAATTCGTTGCAAGTTTCCTCAAGCAGTAATAAAGACTCTGTAGAAGAAACGGAGAATTCAAACCTTTCGGTCAACACAAATGAACATTCGGGTAGTGCTTTGCTGCCTACGGCAGTTGTAAAAATTAATGATTCGTCAGGACAGGCTCAAGACTGTCGTATTTTGCTCAACTCTGGATCTCTGGCCTTTTTTATTTCGGAAAGTTGTTTACAAAGATTAAATTTAAAAAGAAAAAATGCTAGAATCTCAATAAACGGCATAGGAGGAAGCAAAGCGGACACCACTCGAGGCGTTGTAAATTTAACTATTCATTCGAAAATCCAAGAAAAGGCCCCTAAATTGAACGTTCAGGCATTTGCTCTAAATAAATTGACATCGAACTTACCGTCAAAACAATTGGATACTAGTAACTTAAGTTATTTAAAAGGTATTGATTTAGCGGACCCTCGGTTCCAACAGCCTGGACCTATTGATGTAATAATCGGAGCAGATTATGTGTTTCAGACACTACGTCCTGGGCAAATTATAGGAGCTAAAAATGAACCAATAGCTCAAAATACAGTTTTTGGATGGGTTATCTCAGGTAAACTAAAATCGCAAGCAGGTGATTCAAGAGAGATAAATTTAATTAACATGCATTCGGAAATAAATATTGACAAAACATTGCAGGAGTTTTGGAAAACAGAAGAAATAAATTATAAAGAAAAGGTTTTAACGGATGAAGAACAGTTTTGTGAAAGTAATTTTGAAAATACTCATAAAATTTTGGAAGATGGGAAATTTGAAGTTAAACTTCCGTTCTATAAATCAAAAGATATGTTGGGTGAATCAAAAGCTGCCCCAATTTCACGCTTATTTGCTATGGGATGCAAATTTAAAAAAGATGAAATGCTAGAACACGAATATAAAGGGTTTATGGGGAAATATGAAGACATGGGTCACATGGTTCCTGCAAGCTTAACAGATCCAGGAAAACATTACTTTTTACCCCATCATGCAGTTTTAAAGCCTGATAGTGTAACTACGCAGCTAAGGGTGGTTTTCGATGCGTCAAGTAAAACTTCGACATCGGTCTCATGAAATTCAGTTTTGGGTGTTGGCCCAATCGTTCAGAGAGACTTATTTTCAATTTTGTTGAACTTTCGCATGTATGAGTTTACTTTTACTGCAGACATTGCTAAAATGTATAGACAGGTGTGGGTATCTGAGGAAGACCAAAACTATCAGCTCATATTATGGAGAAACAATTCAAAGTCTCAAATGCAGGAATTTAAATTGCGTACTACAACATACGGAACTGCATCGATCCCATTTTTGGCAAACAAAGTGCTGCAACAAATAGGAATGAACTGCGAAACAGAAAATCCACTTCTTTCGAAAGTTATTTTAAATGACTTTTACATGAATGATTTGTTATCGGGTGTAAATAATATAAGTGAAGGTATTAAAATTTGTTCTGAGCTGTCTGAATTACTAGGTTCACATAGTTTTCATCTCGGAAAATGGAGATCAAACGCGGAAGATATTTTGAATCACATTAAGTCTGATTCGAGAAACTTAGCAGAGGTTCGAATTCTGCCGAGTAAGGAATCAAAAGTTTTAGGACTTTATTGGGACTCGAATTTGGATTGCTTCACGTTTAAAATTGCCTTTCGTGAAGAGCATTCAGTAACAAAAAGACACATTCTCTCAGAATCAGCAAAGATATTTGATCCATTAGGACTTTTATCTCCTTGTACTGTAATAATTAAAATATTTTATCAAAAATTGTGGTTACATAATTTAGATTGGGATACAGCTCTGCAAAATGAGTTACAAAAAGATTGGAAAAAATTTCAAGAAAATCTATCATCTGTTAATTTAATAAAGATTCCAAGGTGGTTAAATACGCATAAACTAATTAAAATTCGTTGGTTTTCCGATGCGTCGGAATTAGCGTATGCTGCTGCAATATATACGGTGCAAACCACAGCAGACGGTTCAAGAAAATCCAGTTTGATGGTTGCAAAAACAAAAGTTTGTCCTATTAAACAAATTTCAATCCCACGTTTGGAATTGAATGCTGCAAGATTATTAGCGCGTCTTCTGCAGTCTGTTCAAGTTGCATTGAAAGATTTTGAAATAGAAATTTTTGCTTGGACTGATTCTACAGTAGTTCTAGCGTGGTTAGCTAGCCATCCCCGTAAATGGAAACAGTTCGTAGCTAATAGAACATCTGAAATTTTGGAAATTAATTCCATTCAAAAGTTGGAGCTACGTGAAATCAAAAGAGAACCCGCAGATATTGTCTCACACTGGCTAAATGCTAATTTGTTAATTGTTTGCAATTTGTGGTGGAACGGCTCACCTTGGCTACTCAAAGATTCAAAGGATTCGCCCGAAGTCATTCAGGTGCAAGAAAACAAAAACACACTAGCGGAAAAAAAGCTTAAAGTATTAAACTGCAATTTATCAGAAAACAAAGACAATTTCTTTGAAAAACTGTTTGATAGTTTTTCTTCTTTATCTAAAATAGTTGATATTGTAGCTTACTGTTTGAGATTTATTAATAGGTGCAAGAAAGATAACTTAAGGTTGAAGGCTGCAACTTGTATTCCCATAACTTCTGTTGAAAGAAATATTGCTATGTTAAAAATTGTTTTGTTTGGACAAAGTTCATCATTTTCTAAAGAACTGCACTTATTAAGAAATAACAAAGCTATTTCAACTAAAAGCCCACTACTCCCATTAAATCCTTTCATTGATGAAAATGATGCATTACGTGTGGACGGAAGATTGCAAAAGTCATTGTTGCCGTTTGATGCAAAGCATCCTTGGATATTACCAGCGGATCTCAAAATTAGTAGCCTCCCAATTCAGCAATATCATTTAATTCACCTTCATGCTGGACAAACACTGCTAACGAATATTCTCAGACAAAGATTTTGGATCATCAATTGCAAAAAACTCGTTAAGAAAGTTATTAACAATTGCATTACTTGTACACGGTATAGGCAAGCAAAAACTACTTAAATAATGGGAGATCTGCCCGAAGCAAGGGTTACACCTGCGCGTCCTTTCTTAAACACGGGAATCGACTACGCAGGTCCTTTTGTTTTGAAATTTAATAAAGGAAGAGGATCAAAAACTACAAAGGGATACGTTGCAATTTTTGTGTGTTTTGCAACAAAAGCCGTCCATTTAGAAGCAGCAAGTGATTTGTCCGCAGATAATTTCCTAGCAGCATTACGAAGATTTAGTTCCCGTCAAGGAGCACTGCGCCATATATTTTGTGACAATGGTCGAAATTTTGTTGGAGCTGAACGGAAGCTCAACGACATTCAGAAGTTTTTGTAATCTGAGAATAAAAATGAGTATATTGCTTTTTTCTTATCTCAGTCCAATATTGAATTTCATTTTAATCCACCTGCTTCTCCCCACTTTGGCGGGCTTTGGGAAGCAGCAGTTAAATCTATGAAATTCCATTTGAAAAGAGTCATTGGCGAAACAGTATTAACTTTCGAAGAGATAACCACTTTATTGACCCAAATTGAAGCATGCCTCAACTCCCGTCCACTAGTTGCTACTAGCGACAGTAGCTTGGAAGTTCAAGTCCTGACGCCATCTCATTTTCTTATAGGAGATGTTCTTCTTAGTCCCCTTGATGATACTCCGGTAAATAATCTTTCTTATTCTTCCAGATGGAATTTAGTGCAGTCCATGAGAAATGGGTTTCGGAAATCCTGGAAAAGAGACTACTTATCAACCCTACAGTCGCGGGTCAAGTGGCGAATGCCACAGCCAAATGTAAGAGAAGGGAATATAGTTCTTAAGGACAGTGGTCCTCCTGGATCTTATACTATGGGACGAGTTGTAGCTGTACATCCTGGAGCTGACTTTAAGACACGCGTGGTGTGTAGAGGATTTTCGCCCCTTCTTCTGGTCACATTTCCCATGTATCAACTTTTGGAGAGGGAGAGAATTGAAGAGACTACGTTCATTCACAACACACACAAACTAATTTATTTTCTATATACGGAAACAGTATACAGTCATGATGGGCAGCCAATTTGCCCTTTATCCCGAATAGCGGTCAAGAGATATCCATTAATTTATCCTGCTATTCGGTCAGGAGATTTTTTTGCAGTCATGCCTTCATAGCTGCCTATAGCCATATGAACCCAGGCGCTCTCAT